>NW_022143138.1:0-76883 GCF_007565055.1 Rhinopithecus roxellana | reverse complement strand
AATCTAGACATAATAGATGTAATAGATATATGTTAAGATATAGACATAATCGATATCATAGATATAGTTATAAAATTTAGACATAATAGATGTAATAGATATCGGTATAAAATATAGATATAATAGATATAATTGATATAGGAATGAAATATAGACATAATTGAAATAAGTGTAAAATAGACAACAAAGATATAAAAGATATAGTTAAAAATATAGACATAATAGATATAATAGATATAGGGAAAAATATAGACATAATAGATATAATAGATATAGATATAAAATATAGACATAATAGATATAGGTATAAATTATAGACATATAGATATAATAATTATAGGTATAAAATATAGACATATTAGATATAATAGATAAAGTATAAATATAGACGTAATAGATATCGATATAAAATAGCCATAATAGATTTAATAGATATAGGTATAAAATTATAGACATAATAGATATAATAGATATAGATATAAAATATAGACATAATAGATACAGGTATAATTATAGACATATTAGATATAATACATATAGCAATAAAATATACACAGAGTAGATGTAATAAATATAGGTATAAAATATAGACATAATAGATATCGGTATAAAATATAGACAATAGATATAATATATATAGGTATAAAATATAGACATAACTGGTTTAAAAATAGGAATGAAATATAGACATAATCGATATAGGTATAAAATATACACATAATAGTTTATAGATATATGGATAAGATATAGACATAATAGATATATTAGATATATGTATAAGATACAGACATAATAGATATAATAGATATAGATATAAATATAGACATAATAGATATAATAGGGAAAGGTGTGAAATATAGACATAATAGATATAATAGAAATAGGTATAAAATATAGACATAAGAGATATAATAGATATAGCTATCAAATATAGCATAATAATTATAATAGATATAGGTATAAAATATAGACATAATATATATAGGTATAAAATATAGACATAACGGTTATAATAGATATAGGTATGAAATATAGACATAATAGATATAATAGGTATAAGTATAAAATATAGACATAATAGATATAATAGATATATGTATAAGATATGGACATTATAGATATAATGATATATATATAAAATATAAACATAATAAAAATAATAGATATATGTATAAGATATTGTCATGATCGTATAATAGATTAGTATAAAATATAGACATAATAGATATATATATAGGTATAAAATATAGACATAATAGATATATAGATATAGGAAAAAAATATACACATAATTGACATAACCATATAATATAGACCCAATATATATAAAAGATATAGGTATAAAATCTAGACATAATAGATATAGTAGGTAGAAGTAAAAAAATATAGACATAATAGATATAATAGATATAGTTATAAAATATAGACTAATAGATATAATAATATAGGCATGAAATATAGACATAATAGATTCAATAATTAGGTATAAAATATAGACATAATAGATATAATAGATATAGGTTAAAATATAGACATAATAGATAAAATAGATATAGGTATAAAATATAGACAAAATAGATATAGGTAAAAAATATAGACATAGATATAGTAGATATAGGTATAAAATATAAACATAATAGATATATAGACGGGTATACAATATAGACGTAATAGATATAATAGATATAGGAGTTAAAATATAGACAAGTTGTTATAATAGATATAGGTATATGATATAGACATAATGCATATAATAGAGGTATAAAATATAGACATAATGGATATAATAGATATAGGTAAAAATATAGACATAATAAGATATAATAGATATAGGTATAAAATATAGGCTTAATAGATATAGGTATTCAATATAGACATAATAGATAATATAAATAGGTATAAAATATAGACATAATAGATATAATAGATAGGTATCAAATATAGACATAATAATTATAATAGATATAGGTATCAAATATTGACATAATAGATATAGGTACAAAGTAGAGACATAGTGGGTATATAATATATAGGTATGATATAGACATAATAGATATAATAGGTATAGGTGTAAAATAAAGACATAATAGACATAATAGATAAAGCTATAAAATATAGACAGAGTAGATATAATAGAGGTATAAATTATAGACATAATAGATATAATAGATATAGGTATAAAATATAGACATAATACATTAGGTATTAATATAGACATAATAGATTTAATAGATATAGGTATAAAAATTGATATGATAGATATAATAGATATAGGTATAAAATAGGGACATAATAGACATAACAGATATAGGTATAAGATACAGACAGAGTAGTTTATAATAGATATAGGTATAAATATAGACATAATAGATAGATATAGGTATGAATATTAACAGAGTAGATATATATATATAGGTATAAAAATAGATATAATAGATATCGGTTATAAAATATAGACATAATAGATATAATAGATAGAGGTATAAAATATAGACATAACTGCTATATAAATACAGGTATGAAATATAGACATAATAGGTATAGGTATAAAATATACACATAATAGATATATAGATTTATGTATAAGATACAGGCATAAAAGATATAATAGGTATAGGTACAAAATATAGATATAATAGATATAATAGATAGAGGTATAAAATACAGACATAATAGATATAATAGTTATAGGAATAAAATACAGACATAATTGAAATAGGTATAAAATATAGACAACAGAGGTATAAAGGATATAGTTAAAAAATATAGACAATCGATATAATAGATTAGGATAAAATATAGACATAATAGATATAATAGATATAGGTATAAAATATAGACATAATAGATTTAATAGATATAGGAATAAAATATAGACACAATTGATATACATATATAGGTATAAAATATAGACATAATAGATATAATCGATATAGGTATAAAATATAGACATAATACATATCGATATAAAATTAAGACATAATAGATATAGGTATAAAATATAGACAGATATAATAGATATAGATATAAAATATAGACATAGATATAAAGATATAGGTATAATATATAGACATAATAGATATAATAGATATAGGTATAAGATATAGATATAATCGATATAATAGATATAGGTATAAAATTTCGACATAATAGATATAATAGATATAGGTATAAAATATAGACATAATAGATATAATGGATATAGGAGTAAAATAGAGACATAATTGAAACAGGTATAAAATATAGACAAAAACAGATATAAAAAGATATAGGTATAAAAAATAGACATAAGATGTAATAAATATATTTATAAAATATAGACATAATAGATAGATATAGGTATAAGATAGAGACATAATAGATATAATAGATATAGATATAAAATATAGACATAATAGATATAATAGGTATAGGTATGAATATAGACATAATAAATATAATAGATATATGTATAAGATATAGACATAATAGATACAATTTATATAGGTATACAATATAGACATGATAGATATAATAAATATCGATATAAAACACAGACATAATAGATATAACATATATAGGTATGAAATATAGCCTAATAGACATCGATATATAAGTATAGACATAATGATAATAAATTAGGTATAAAATATAGACATAATAGATATAATATATAGGTATAAAATATAGAAATAATAGATAAAATTGATATAGGTTTCAAAATATACTAATAATTATAAATAGATATAGGTATAAAATATAGACATAATAGAATAGGTAGAAATATAGACATAATGTTTATAAGATATAGGAATGAAATATAGACATTATAGCTATAATAGGTATAGGTTTAAAATAAGGACAAAATAGATATAATAGATGTAGGTATAAGATATAGACATAATAGATATAATAATATAGTATAAAATATAGACAAAATAGATATAAAATATATACGTATAAAATATAGACATAATAGAATATAATAGGGAAAGGTGTGAAATATAGACATAATAGATATAATAGAAATAGGTATAAAATATAGCATAAGAGATATAATAGATAAGCTATCAAATATAGACATAATAATTATAATAGATATAGGTATAAAATAGACATAATATATATAGGTATAAAATATAGATAAACGGTTATAAGATATAGGTATGAAATATAGACATAATAGATATAGGTATAAGTATAAAATATAGACATAATAGATATAATAGATATATGTATAAGATATGGACATTAGAGATATAATAGATATATGTATAAAATATAAACATAATAAAAATAATAGATATATGTATAGATATTGTCATGATCGATATAATAGATATAGGTATAAAATATAGACATAATAGATATAATATATATAGGTATAAAATATAGACATAATAGATATAATAGATATAGGAAAAAATATCACATAATTGACATAACCATAATATAGACCCAATATATATAAAAGATATAGGTATAAAATCTAGACATAATAGATATAGTAGGTAGAAGTAAAAAATATAGACATAATAGAATATAATAGATATAGGTATAAAATATAGACATAATAGATATAATAAATATAGGCATGAAATATATACATAATAGATTCAATAAATATAGGTTAAAATATAGACATAATAGATATAATAGATATAGGTATAAATATAGACATAATAGATAAAATATAGGTATAAAATATAGAAAATAGCGATATAGGTATAAAATATAGACATAGATATAGTAGATATAGGTATAAAATATAAATAATAGATATAATAGAGACGGGTATACAATATAGACGTAATAGATATTAGATAAAGGAGTAAAATATAGACATAGTTGTTATAATAGATAGGTATATAATATAGACATAATGCATATAATAGAGGTATAAATATAGACATAATGGATATTAATAGATATAGGTATAAAATATAGACATAATAGATATAATAGATATAGGTATAAAATTAGGCTTAATAGATATAGGTATTCAATACAGACATAATAGATATAATATAAATAGGTATAAAATATAGACATAATAGATATAATAGATATAGGTATCAAATATAGACATAATAATTATAATAGATATAGGTATCAAATATTGACATAATAGATATAGGTACAAAGTAGAGACATAGTGGGTATAATAGATATAGGTATGAAATATAGACATAATAGATATAATAGGATAGGTTTAAAATAAAGACTAATAGACATAATAGATAAAGCTATAAAATATAGACAGAGTAGATATAAAGAGGTATAAATTATAGACATAATAGATATAATAGATTAGGTATAAAATATAGACATAACATATAGGTAATAATATAGACATAATAGATTTTAATAGATATAGGTATAAACATTGATATGATAGATATAATAGATATAGGTATAAAATAGGGACATAATAGACATAACAGATATAGGTATAAGATACAGACAGAGTAGTTATAATAGATATAGGTATAAATTATAGACATAATAGATAGATATAGGTATGAAATATTAACAGAGTAGATATAATATATAGGTATAAAATATAGATATAATAGATATCGGTATAAATATAGCATAATAGATATAATAGATAGAGGTATAAAATATAGACATAACTGCTATATAATATAGGTATGAATATAGACATAATAGGTATAGGTATAAAATACACATAATAGATATAATAGATATATGTATAAGATACAGGCATAAAAGATATAATAGGTATAGGTACAAAATAGATTAATAGATATAATAGATAGAGGTATAAAATACAGACATAATAGATTAAATAGTTATAGGAATAAATACAGACATATTGAAATAGGTATCAAATATAGACAACAGAGGTATAAAGGATATAGTTAAAAAATATAGACAATCGATATAATAGATATAGGGATAAAATATAGACATAATAGATATAATGATATAGGTATAATATAGACATAATAGATTTAATAGATATAGGTATAAAATATAGACACAATTGATATACTATATATAGGTATAAAATATAGACTAATAGATATAATCGATATAGGTTATAAAAATATAGACATAATACATATCGATATAAAATATAGACATAATAGATATAGGTATAAAATATAGACAGATATAATAGATATAGATATAAAATATAGACATAGATATAATAGATATAGGTATAATATATAGACATAATAGATATAATAGATATAGGTATAAGATATAGATATAATCGATATATAGATATAGGTATAAAATATTCGACATAATAGATAATAGATATAGGTATAAAATATAGACATAATAGATATAATGGATATAGGAGTAAAATAGAGACATAATTGAAACAGGTATAAAATATAGACAAAACAGATATAAAAGATATAGGTATAAAAAATAGACATAATAGATGTAATAAATATATTTATAAAATATAGACATAATAGATAGATATAGGTATAAGATAGAGACATAATAGATATAATAGATATAGATATAAAATATAGACATAATAGATATAATAGGTATAGGTATGAAATATAGACATAATAAATATAATAGATATATGTATAAGATATAGACATAATAGATACAATTTATATAGGTATAAAATATAGACATGATAGATATAATAAATATCGATATAAAAACACAGACATAATAGATATAACAGATATAGGTATGAAATATAGCCATAATAGACATCGATATAAAATATAGACATAATAGATTTAATAAATATAGGTATAAAATATAGACATAATAGATATAATAAATATAGGTATAAAATATAGACATAATAGATATAATACATATAGGTATAAAAATAGACATAATAGATACCGGCATAAAATACAGACATAATAGATAAAATAGATATGGCTATAAAATATAGACATAATAGATATAATAGATATAGGAATAAAATATAGACATAATTGAAATAGGTATAAAATATAGACAAAAGAGATATAAAAGATACAGGTATGAAATATAGACATAAGAGATATAAAAAATATAGGTATAAAATACACACATAATAGATATAATAGATATATGTATATAGATATAGACATAATAGATATAATAGATACAGTTATAAAATATAGACATAGTTGATATAATAGATAGAGGTGTACAATATAGACATAATAGATACGATAGAGGTATAAAATATAGACATAATAGTTATAATAGATACAGGCACAAAATATAGACATAATTGATATAATAGATATAGGTGTATAACATAGACATAATAGATATAGGTATAAAATATAGACATAATAGATATAATAGATATATGTATAAGATATAGACATAATCGATATAATAGATACAGGTATAAAATATAGACATAATAGATATAATAGATATAGGTATAAAATATAGACATAATAGATATAATAGATATAGGAATAAAATAGATATATAATTGAAATCGGTATAAAAATATAGACAAAATAGATATAAATTATATAGGTATAAAATATAGACATAATAGATATATAAATATAGGTATAAAAAAATAGACATAATAGATATCGGTATAAAATATAGACATAATACATAAAATAGATATGGCTAAAAAATATAGACATAATAGATATAATAGATATAGGAATAAAATATAGACATAATTGAAATAGGTATTAAATATAGACATAAGAGATATAATAGGCATAGGTATGAATATAGACATAATAGATATAATAAATATAGGTTATAAGACATAGACATAATAGATATCGGTATAAAATATAGACATAATACATAAATAGATATGGCTATAAAATATAGACATAATAGATATAATAGATATAGGAATAAAAATATAGACATAATTGAAATAGGTATTAAATATAGACATAAGAGATATAATAGGCATAGGTATGAAATATAGACATAGTAGATATAATAGATATAGGTATAAGACATAGACATAATAGATATAGGTATAAAATATAGACATAATAGACATAATACATATAGGTATCAAATATAGACATAATAATTAAAATAGATATAGGTATAAAATATAGACATAATAGATGTAGGTACTAAATATAGACATAATGATTTTAATAGATATAGGCATGAAATATAGACATAATAAATATAATAGATATAGGTATAAGATATAGACATAATCGATATAATAGATATAGGTATAAAATATAGACATAATAGATATAATAGATATAGGTATAAAATATAGACATAATAGGTATTGGAACAAAATATAGACATAATTGAAATAGTTATAAAATATAGACAAAACAGATATAAAAGATATAGGTATAAAATATAGACATAATAGATATAATAAATATAGGTATAAAATACAGACATAATAGATATAATAGATATATGTATAAGATGTAGACATAATAGATATAATAGATATAGGTATAAAATATAGACATATTAGATATAATAGATATAGGTATAAAATATAGACATAATAGATATCGGTATAAAACTTAGACATAAAAGATATAATATATATATGTATAAAATATAGACATAATTTATATACTAGTTATAGGTATAAAATATAGACATAACAGATATAGGTGTAAAATATAGACATAATAGATATAATAGAAATAGGCATAAAATATAGAAATAATAGATATAATAGATATAGGTATAAAATATAGACATTATAGATATAGGTATAAATTATAGACATAATAGATATAATAGAAATAGGTATAAAATATAGACATAATAGATATAATAGATATAGGTATCAAATATAGACATAGTAATTATAATAAATATAGGTATAAAACATAGACAAAATATATATAGGTATAAAATATAGACATAATGATTATAATAGATATAGGTATGAAATATAGACATAATAGATATAATAGGTATAGGTATAAAATATGGACATAATAGGTATAATAGATATATGTATAAGATATAGACATAATAGATATAATAGATATAGGTATAAAATATAGACATAATAGATATAATAGATATAGGTGTAAAATATAGACATAATAGATATAATAGATATAGGAAAAAAATATACACATAATTGAAATAACAATAAAATATAGACCAAATATATATGAAAGATATAGGTATAAAATATAGACATAATAGATATAATAGATATAGGTATAAGATATAGACATAAACAATATAATAGATACAGTTATAAAATATAGACATAATGGTGATAATAGATATAGGTATGAATTATAGACATAAGACATATGATCAATATAGGTTTAAAATATAGACATAATAGATATCGGTATAAAATATAGACACAGTATATATAGGTATAAAATATAGACATAGATATAATCGATATAGGTATAAAATATAAACATAATAGATATAATAAAGATGGGTATAAAATCTAGACGTAATAGATATAATAGGTATAGATTTAAAATATAGACATAGTAGACATAATAGATGTAGGTATAAAATATAGACATTATAGATATAATAGATATAGGTATAAAATACAGACATAATAGATATAATAGATACAGGTATAAAGTATAGACGTTATAGATATAGGTATAAAATATAGACATAATAGACATAATAGATATGGGGATCAAATATAGACATAATAATTATAATAGATATAGGTATAAAATATAGACATCATAGATATAGGTAGAGAATATAGACATAATGTTTATAATCGATATAGGTATGAAATATAGACATAATACATATAATAGATATAGCTATAAAATGTAGACATAATAGATGTAATCGATATAGGAATAAAATATAGACATAATTGAAATAGGAATCAAATATAGACAAAATAGATATAAAAGATATAGGTATAAAATATAGACATAATAGATATAATAGATATAGGTATAATATATGGACATAATAGATATAATAGATATAGGTATAAAATATAGACATAATAGATATAGGTATGAAATATAGACACAATATATACAATAGATATCGTTATAAAATGTAGACATAATAGATATAGATATAAGATATAGACATAATAGATATAATAGATATAGGAATAAAATACAGACATACTTGAAATAGGTATAAAATATAGACAAAATAGATATAAAAGTTATGGGTATAAAATATAGACATAATGGATATAATAGATATAGGTATAAAATATAGACATAATAGATATAATAGATATAGGAATAAAATATAGACATAATAGATATGATGGATAAAGATGTAAAATATAGTCATAATAGATATAATAGATATTGGTATAAAATATTGACATAATAGATATAGGTATAAAATATAGACATAATAGATATAGTAGATATAGGTATAAAACATAGACATAATAGATACACGTATCAAATATAGACATAAAAATTATAGATATAGGTATAAAATATACACATAATATATATAGGTATAAAATATAGACATAACGGTTATAATAGATACAGATATGAAATATAGCCATAAAAGATATAATAGGTATAGGAATAAAATATAGACATTATAGATATAATAGATATATGTATAAGATATAGACAAAATAGATATAATAGATATAGGTATAAAATGTAGACATAATAGAAATAATAGATATATGTATAAGATATTGTCATGATCGATATAATAGATATAGGTATAAAATATAGACATAATAGATATTATAGATATAGGTATAAAATATAGACATAATAGATATAATAGATAAAGAAATAAAATATAGACATAATTGAAATAGGTATAAAATACACAAAAAATAGATATAAAAGATATAGGTATAAAATATAGACATAATAGATATAATAGATATAGGTATAAGATATAGACATAATCGATATAACAGATATAGGTATAAAATATAGACATAATAGATATAATAGATATAGGAATAAAATATAGACATAATTGAAATAGGTATAAAATATAGACAAAATAGATATAAAAGATATAGGTATAAAATATAGACATAATAGATATAATAAATATAGGTATAAAATATAGACAATAGATATCAAAGATATATGTATAAGTTATAGACATAATAGATATAATAGGTATAGGTATGAAATATAGACATAATAGATACAATAGATATATGTATAATATATAAACATAAAAGATACAATAGATATAGATATAAAATATAGACATAATATATATAATAGATATAGGTGTAAAATATGGACATAATAGATAAAATAGATATAGGTATAAAATATAGACATAATAGATATAGGTATAAAATATAGACAAAATAGATATAGGTATAAAATATAGACATATATATAACAGATATAGGTATGAAATATAAAAATAATAGATATAATAGTGATGGGTATAAAATATAGACGTAGTAGATATACTAGATAGAGGTGTAAAATACAGACATAGTAGATATAATAGATATAGGCATAAAATATAGACATAATGGATGTAATAGATATAGGCATAAAATATAGACATAATAGATATAATAGGTATAGGTATAAAATATAGGCATAATAGATGTAGGTATGAAATATAGACATAATAGATATAATAGGTATAGGTTTAAAATAAAGACAAAAAAGATATAATAGATATAGATATAAAATATACACATAATAGATATAATAGATATAGGTATAAAATATAGACATAATAGATTTAATAGATATAGGTATAAAACATTGATATAATAGATATAATAGATATAGATATAAAATACAGACATAGTAGATATAATAGATATTGGTATAAAATATAGACATAATAGATATAGATATAGATATAAAATATAGACATAATCGATATAAAATATATAGGTATAAAATATGGACATAATAGATATAATAGATATAGGTATAAAATATAGACATAATAGATATCGGTATAAAATATAGACATAATAGATATAAGAGATATAGGTATAAAATATAGACATAACTGGTATAAAAATGCAGGTATGAAATATAGACACAATCGATATAGGTATGAAATATACACATAATAGATATAATAGACATATGTATAAGATATAGACATAATATATATAATAGATATAGGGGTAAAATATAGATATAATAGATATAATAGATATAATAGATATAGCTATAAAATACAGACATAATAGATACAATAGATACAGGAATAAAATACAGACATAATTGAAATAGGTATAAAATATTGACAAAATAGATGTAAGAGATATAGGTATAAAATATAGACATAATAGATATAATAGATATATGTATAAGATATATACAAAATAGATACAATAGATATAGGTAAAAAATATAGACATAATAGATATAATAGAGCTATAATATATGGACATAATAGATATAATAGATATAGATATAAAATATAGACATAATAGATATAGGTTTAAAATATAGACATATTAGATATAATAGATATAGTTATAAAATATAGTCAGAGTAGATATAATACATATAGGTATAAAATATAGACATAATACATATCTGTATAAAATATAGACATAATAGATATAATAGATATAGGTATAAAATATAGCCATAACAGGTATAAAAATGTAGGTATGAAATATAGACATAATAGATATAGGTAACAAATAGAGACATAATAGATATAATAGATATAGGTATAAAATATAGACATAATTGATATAGGTATTAAATATAGACATAATAGATATAATAAAAATAGCTATAAAATATAGACATAATAGCTATAATAGTTATAGGTATCAAATAGAGACATAATAATTATAATAGATATACGTATAAAATATAGACATAATAGATATTGGTACAAAATATAGACATAATGGTTATAATAGATATGGGTATGAAATATACAGATAATAGATATAATAGATATAGGTTTAAAATAAAGAAATAATAGATATAATAGATATAGGTATAAAATATAGACATAAGAGATATAATATGTATAGTTATAAAATATAGACATAGTAGATATAATAGATATGGGTATAAAATACAGACATAATAGATAAACTAGATATCAGCATAAAACATAGACATAATAGATGTATGTATAAAACACAGACAATATAGATATAACAGATATAGGTATAAAATATAGACATACGTGGTATAAAAATGTAGGTAAGAAATATAGACATAATACATATAGGTATAAAATATACACATAATGGATATAATAGATATATGTATAAGATACAGACATAATAGATATAAAAGATATAGGTATATAGTAAAGACATAATAGATATAATAGATATAGGTATAAAATACAGACATAATAGATATAATAGATATAGGAATAAAATACAGACATAATTGAAATAGGTATAAAATATACACAAAATAAATATAATAAATATAGGTATAAAACATAGACATAATAGATATAATATATATATTTATAAGATATAGACATATTAGATATAATAAATAGAGGTATAAAATTTAGACCTAATAGATATAATGGATATAGATATAAAATATAGACATAATAGATGTAGGTATAAAATATAGACATATTAGATATAATAGTTATAGGTATAAAATATGGACATAATAGATATAATAGATATAGGTATAAAATATAGACAAAATAGATATAATAGATATAAGTATTAAAAATAGACATACTAGATATAATAGATATAGGTAAAAAATGTAGATATAATAGATATCGGTATAAAATATGGACATAATAGATATAATAGATATAGGTATAAAACATAGCCATAATTTATATAATAGATAGAGGTATAAAATATAGACATAACAGATATAGGTATAAAATATAGACATAATAGACATAATAGATATAGGTATAAAATACAGACATATTCGATATAATACATATAGGTATAAAATATAGACAGAGTAGATATAATAGATATAGTTATAAAATATAGACATAATGGATATAATAGATATAAGTATAAAATATACACATAATAGATATAATAGATATAGGTATAAAATATAAACATAATAGATATATTAGATATACGTATAAAATATAGACATAATAGATATAATAGATATAGGTACAAAATATAGACATAATAGATATAATAGATATAGGAATAAAATATAGACATAATAGATATCGGTATAAAATATAGACATAATAGATACATTAGATAGAGGTATGAAATACAGACATAATAGATATAATAGTTAAAGTCGTAAAACATAGACATAACAGATATAGGTATAAAATATAGACATAATAGATATAATAGATATAGGTATAAAATATAGACATAATAGTTATAATAGATATAGGTATAAAATAGAGACAAAACAGATATAATAGTTATAGGTATAAAATACAGACATAATAGATATAGATATAAAATATAGACATAATTGTTTTAATAGATATAGGTATAAAATATAAACAAAATAGATATAACAGACATAGGTATAAAATATAGACATAATAGACAAAATAGATACAGTTATTAAATATAGACATAATAGATATAGGTGTAAAATATAGACATAGATATAATAGATATAGGTATAAAATATAAACATAAAAGATAAAATAGTGATGGGTATAAAATATAGACGTAATAGATATAATAGATATAGGTGTAAAATATAGACATAGTAGATATAATAGATATAGGTATAAAATATAGACATAATGGAAATAATAGATATAGGTATAAAATATACACATAATAGATATAATAGATATAGTTATAAAATATAGACATAATAAATATTGGTATTAAATATAGACATACTAGATATAATAGAAATAGGTTTAAAATATAGACATAATAGATATAATAGATATATGTATCAAATATAGACATAATAATTATAATAAATATAGGTATAAAATATACACAACATAGATATAGGTACAAAATATAGACATAATGGTTAAAATAGATATAGGTATGAAATATAGACATATGGATATAATAGGTATAGTTTCAAAACAAAGACAGAATAGATATAATAGATATAGGTATAAGATATAGACATAATAGATATAATAGATATAGGTATAAAATATAGACATAATAGCTTTAATAGATATAGGTATAAACACTGATATAATAGATATAAAAGATATAGGTGTAAAATACAGACATAATAGATATAATAGATATTGGTATAAAATATAGACATAATAGATATAATAGATATAGACATAAAATATTGACATAATAGAAATAAGAGATATAGGTATAAAATGTGGACATAATGGATATAGGTATAAATATAGACATAGTAGATATAATAGATATAGGTATCAAATATAGACATAATAATTATAATAGATATAGGTATAAAACATAGACATAATAGATATAGGTACAAAATATGGACATAATGGTTATAATAGATATCGGTATGAAATATAGACATAATACATATAATAGGTATAGGTTTAAAATAAAGACATAATAGACAGAATAGATATAGGTATAAGATGTAGACATAATAGATATAAGAGATATAGGTATAAAATATGGACATAATTGCTATAATAGATATAGGTATAAAATATAGACATAATAGATATAATACATATAGGTATAAAATATTGACATAATAGATATAATAGATATATGCATACGATATAGACATAATAGATATAATAGATATAGATATAAAATACAGATATAATAGATATGGGTATAAAATATAGACATAATATATATCGGTATAAAATATAGACAAAATAGATATAATAGCTATAGGTATAAAATATAGACACAACTGGTATAAAAATGTAGGTATGAAATATAGACATAATAGATATAGGGATAAAATACACATAATAGACAAAATAGATATATGTATAACATACAGATATAATAGATGTCATAGATATAGGTATAAAATATAGATATAATAGATATAAGAGATATAGGTATAAAAGACAGACATAACAGATATAATAGATATAGGAATAAAATACAGACAAAATTGAAATAGGTATAAAATATAGACAAAATTGTTGTAAATATAGGTATAAAATGTAGACATAATAGGTATAATAGATATAAGTATAAGATATGGACATAATAGATATAATAGATACAGATATAAAATATAGACATAATAGATATAATAGGTGTAGGTATGAAATATAGACATAATAGATGTAATAGATATATGTATAAGATGTAGACATAATAGATAAAATGGATATAGGTATAAAATATAGACTTAAGAGATATAATAGATAGATGTATAAAATATAGACATAATAGATATAATATATATAGATATCAAATATGGTCATGATAGATATAGGTATAAAATATAGACATATAAGATATAATAGTTATAGGTATAAAATATGGACATAATAGATATAATAGATATAGATATAAAATACAGACATAATAGATATAATAGATATAGGTATAAAATATAGACAAAGTAGATATAATAGATATAGGTATAAAGTATAGACATAATAGATAACGGTAAAAAATATAGCTATAATAGATATAATAGATATAGGTATAAAATATAGACATAATAGATATAATAGATATATGCATGAGATATAGACATAATAGATAAAATCGATACAGGTATAAAATATAGACAGAGTAGATATAATAGATATAGGTATAAAAGATAGACATAATGGATATAATAGATATAAGTATAAAATATAGACATAGTATATATAAAAGATATAGCTATAAAGTATAGACATAATAGATATAGGTATTAAATATAGACATTATAGATATAATAGATATAGGTATAAAATATAGACATAATAGATATAATATATATAAGTATAAAATATAGACTTAATAGATATAATAGATATAGGTTTAACACAGAGACATAATAGATATAATAGATATATGTATAAAATCTAGACATAAAAGGTATAATAGATATACGTATAACATTTTGACATAATAGATATACATATAGATATAAAATATAGACAAAATAGATATAATAGTTATGTTTATAAAATATAGACATAATAGATATAATAGATATAGGTAAGAAATATAGACATAATAGATACAATCGATATCGGTAGAAGATATAGTCATAATAGATACAGTAGATATACGTATAAAATATAGACATAATAGATATAGATATAGGTATAAAATATAGATAAAATAGTTATACGTGTAAAATATAGATATAGATATGATAGATATACGTATAAAATATAGATATAATAAATATAGGTATCAAATATAGATGTAATAGTTATAATTGATATAGGTATAAAATATAGATATAATAGATATATTTACAAAATATAAATATAACAGAAAAAATAGATATAGGTATAAAATACAGATAAAGTAGTTACAGGTATAAAATATAGACATAATAGGTATAATAGATATAGGTATATAATTTAGACATAATAGATATATATGTATACAATATACACATAATAGATATCATATATATAGGAATAAAATATAGATATAATACATATAGGTATAAAATGTAGATATAATTGATATAGGTATAAAATATAGACATAATCGATATAATAGATATAGGTATAAAATGTAGCCATAATAGATATAATAGATATTGGTATAAAATTTAGACTTAAGAGATATAGCTATAAAATATAGACATAATAGATATAATATATACAGGTATAAAATATAGACATAACAGATATAATATATATAGGTATAATATATAGACATAATATATAGATAAAAAATTTAGACCATAGATATAATAGATATAGGTATAACACATAGAAATAGTAGATATAGGTATAAAATATAGATATTAGATACATTAGATATAGGTATAAAATATAGACATAATCGATACAGGTATCAAATATAGATATAATAGATATAATAGATACAGGTATAAAATATTTATATAATAGATTAAATAGAGGTATCAATATAGATATAATAGATATAGGTAAAAAATATAGATATAATGGATATATTAGATATAGGTATAAAATATAGACATAATAGATATAATAGATATAAGTATAAAATATAGACATAATATGTATAGGTATAAAATACCGACATAATAGATATAATAGCTATAGGTGTAAAATATAGACATAATAGATATAATTGATATAGGTATAAAATATGGACATAATAGATATAGATACAAAATATAGACAGAATAGATTCAATAGATATAGGTATAAAATATAGACCTAGTAGATATAATAGATGTAGGTATAAAAAATTGACATAAGAGATATAATATATATAGGTATAAAATATAGACGTAATAGATATAGGGACAAAATATGCATATAATAGATATAATAGATAGACATAATAGATATAATAGATATAGGTATAAAATATAGATATAATAGATGTAATGGATATGGGTATCAAATATACATATAATAGATATAGGTATAAAATATAGATATCGTGGATATAATAGATATAGGTATAAAATATAGAGAATAGATAGAGGTATAAAATGTAGACATAATAGATATAATAGATATAGTTATAAAATATAGACATAATAGATATACTAGATATAGGTAAAAAATATAGACATAATAGATAAAATAGATATAGGTTTAAAAATAGACATAATAGAATTAATAGATATAGGTATAAAATATAAACAGAATATATATAACAGGTATTGGTATAAAATATAAACATAATAGATAGATATAGGTATAAAATATAGACATAATAGATACAGGAATAAAATATAGACATAATAGACATAATAGACAGAAGTATAAAATATAGACATAAAAGATATAATAGATATAGGTATGAAATATAGACATTAAAGATATAATAGATATAGGTATAAAATATAGACATAATAGATATAATAGATAGAGGAATAAAATATAGACATAATAGATATAATAGAGGTATAAAATAGACATAATAGATACAATAGATAGAGGTATAAAATATAGACATAATAGATATAATAGATATAGGTATAAAATATAGGCATAATAAATATAAGAGATATAATAGAAGTATATATTATAGACATAATAGATATAGTAGATATTGAAATAAAATATAGACATTATCGATATAATAGAGGCTATAAAATATACACATCATAGATATAATAGAGGTATGAAATGTAGACGTTATAGATATAATAGATACAGGGATGAAATATAGACATAATACGTATAATAGAGTTAAAAAATACAGTCACGATAGATATAAACACAATAGATGTAATACATATAGGTATAAAATATAGCCATAACAGATATAATATACTTGAGTATACAATATAGACATAATAGATATAACATATATAGGTCTAAAATATCGACATAATAGATATAATAGATATAGGTATAAAATATAGATATAATGGATATAAAAGATACAGGTATATAATATAGACATAATAGACATAAGAGATATAGGTATAACATATAGACATAATAGATATAGATATAAAATATAGACATAATAGATATAATAGATATAAGTATAAAATAAAGACATAATAGGTATAGGTATAAAAAAAAGACGTAATAGATATAATAGATATAGGTAAAAAATATAGACATAATGGATATAATAGATATAGACATAATAGATATAATAGATATAGGTATAAAATATAGACATAATAGATATAATAGATATAGGCATAAATTATAGACATAATAGATATAATAGATATACGTATAAAATATAGACATAATAGATATAATAGATATAGGTATAAAATATAGACATAATAGATATAGATATAGGTATAAACTATAGAAATAATAGATAGAGGTATAAAATATAGACATAATAGATACAATAGTTATTGGTATTAAATATAGACATAATAGATATAATAGACATAGGTATAAAATATACACATAATAGATATAGATATAGGTATAAACTATAGACTTAATAGATATAGGTATAAAATATAGACATAATAGATATAACAGATATAGGTATAAAATATAGACATAATAGATATAGGTATAAAATATACATATAATAAATATAGGTATAAAATATAGACAGAATAGGTATAATAGATAAGTATGAAATATAGATATTATACACATAGGTATAAAAAATAGATATAATAGATATACGTATAAAATAAAGACAAAATAGATATAATAGATATAGATATAAAATATAGACATAATAGATTTAATATGTATAGTTATAAAATATAGACATAACAGATATAATACATATAGGTATAAAATACAGACATAGTAGATATAATAGATATAGGTATAAAAGTCAGACAAAATAGATATACGTATAAAATATAGACATAATACGTATAATAAATTATAGGTATAACATACAGATATATTAGATATAATAGATATAGGTATAAAATATACACATAATAGATACAATAAATACAGGTATAAAATATAGACATAATAGATATAATAGATATAGGCATAAAATATAGATACAATAGATATAGGTATAAAATATAGATATAATAAATATAATAGATATAGGTATAAAATATTGACATAATAGATATAATAAATATAAGTATAAAATATAGACATAATAGATATAGGTGTAAAATATAGACATAATAGGTATAATAGATATAGGTATAAATATAGACGTAATAGATATAATAGATATAGGGATAAAATATAGACATAATGAATATAATATATATAGTCATAAAATATAGACATAATGGATGCAATAGGTGTAGGTATTAAATATAGACATAATAGATATAATAGATATAGGTATAAACTATAGACATAAGAGATATAGGTATAAAATATAGACATAATATTTATTGTAGAAATAGGTATAAAATATAGACATAATAGATACAATAAATACAGATATAAAATATAGACATAATACATAAAATACATATAGGTATAAAATATAGATACAATAGATATAGGAATAAATATAGACATAATAGATTTAATAGATACAAGTATAAAATATAGAAATAATAGATATGATATATATAGGAATAAAATGTAGATATAATATATATAAATATAAAATATAGATATAATAGATATAATAGATATAGGTGTAAAAAATAGATAAAATAGATTTGGGTAAAAAATATAGACTTAATAGATATAATAGATATAGGTGTAAAACCTATACATAATACATAGGTATAAAATTTATTCAAAATAGATATAATTGATATAGGTAAAATATAGACATAAGAGTTATAATAGAAGGAGATATAAAATGTAGACATAGTAGATATAATACATATAGGTATTAAATATAGACATAATTAATATAATAGATATGGTAATGAAATAGAGGAATAATAGATATAATAGATATAGATATAAAATATAGACATATCAGATATAATAGATATATGTTTAAAATATAGACATAATGGACATAATAGATATAGATACAAAATATAGACATAACATATATAATAGATATACGTATAAAATATAGACATAATAGGTATATAGATATAGATATAAAATGTAGACAAAATAGATATAGGTACACAATATAGACATAATAGATATCATTGATTTAGGTATAAAATATACACATAATAGACATAATAGATGTAGGTATAAAATATAGACATAAGAGACATCATAGATAAAGGTATAAAATATAGATATAATATATATAATAGATATAGGTATGAAATATAGACATAATAGATATAATAGACATACGTATGAAATATAGACATAATAGATATAATAGATATAGGTATAAAATATAGACATAACTGGTTTAAAAATATAGGTATGAAATAGAGACATAATCGATATAGGTATAAAATATACACATAATAGATATAAGAGGTATATGTATAACATATAGACATAATAGATATAATAGATATACGTATAAGATATAAACATAAGAGATATAATGGATATACATATAAAATATAAACATAATAGATATAATAGGTAAAGGTATGAAATATAGACAAAATAGATATACTAGATATATGTATAAGATATACACATAATAGATACAAGAGATATAGGTATAAAATAGAGACATAATAGATATCGGTATAAAATGTAGACATAATAGATATAGGTATAAAATATACACATAGATATAATAGATATAGGTATAAAATATAAACATAATAGACATAATAGAGATGGGTATAAAATATAGACGTAATAGATAAAATAGATATAGGTGTAAAATATAGACAGAGTAGATATAACAGATATAGGTACAAAATATAGACATAATAGATATAATAGATATAGGTATAAAATATAGAAATAATAGATATAATAGATAAAGGTATAAAATATAGGCATTATAGATATAGGTAAAAAATACAGACATAATAGATATAAAAGAAATAGGTATAAAATATAGACATAGATATAGTAGATATAGCTATAAAATATAAACATAATAGATATAATAGAGATGGGTATAAAATATAGACGTAATAGATGTAATAGATATAGGAGTAAAATACAGACATAGTAGATATAATAGATATAGGTATAAAATATAGACATAATGCATATCATAGATATAGGTATAAAATATAGACATAATAGATATAATAGATATAGGTATAAAATATAGACATAATGCATATCATAGATATAGGAATAAAATATACACATAATAGATATAATAGATATAGGTAGAAAATATAGACATAATAGATATAGGTATTAAATATAGACATAATAGATATAATAGAAATAGGTATAAAATATAGACATAATAGATATAATAGATATAGGTGTTAAATACAGACATAGTAGATATAATATATATAGGTATAAAATATTGACATAATAGATATAATAGATATAGGTATAAAATATAGATAGAATAGATATAATATATATAGGTATAAAATATACATAAAATAGATATAATTGATATAGGTATAAAATATAGATATAATACATATAATAGATATAGGTATAAAATATAGGCATTATAGATATAGGTATAAAATAAAGACATAATAGATATAATACATATAGATATAAAATATGGACATAACTGATATAAATATATAGGTATGAAATATAGACATAATAGATATAGGTAGAAAATAAACACATAATAGATATAATACATATGTGTATAAGATATAGACATAATAGATATAATAGATATAGGGATAAAATATAAATATTATAGATTTACTAGATATAGATATAAAATATGGACATAATAGATATAGATATAATGTATAGCCATAATAGATTTAATAGATATAGGTAAAATATAGACATAATAGATATACTAGATATAGGTATAAAATATAGACATAATAGATAAAATAGATAAAGGTATAAAATATAGACATAGATATAATAGATATAGGATTTAAATATAAAAATAATAGATATAATAGATATGGGTATAAAATATAGACATAATAGATATAATGGATATAGGTGTAAAATGAAGACATAGTAGATATAATAGTTATAGGTTTAAAACATTGACATAATGGATATAATAGATATAGGTATAAAACACAGACATAATGGATATAATAGACATAGGTATAAAATATAGACATAATAGATATAATAGATATAGGTATACAATATAGACATAATAGATATCGATATAAAATATAGACATAATAGATTAATAAATATAGGTATAAAATATAGACATAATAGATGTAATAGATGCAGGTATAAAATATACACATAATAGATAAAATATATATAGGTATAAAATATAGACAAAATAGATATAATAGAGATGGGTATAAAACATAGACGTAATAGATATAATACATATAGGAGTAAAATATAGACATAGTAGTTATAATAGATATAGGTATAAAATATAGACATAATGCATATAATAGATTTAGGTGTAAAATATAGACATAATAGATACAATAGATATAGGTATAAAATATAAACATAATAGATATAATAGATATAGGTATAAAATATAGACATAATAGATATAGGTATTAAATATAGACATAATAGATATAATAGAAATAGGTATAAAATATAGACATAAAAGATATAATAGATATAGGTATCAAATATAGACATAATAATTATAATAGATATAGGTATCAAATACTCACATAATAGATATAGGTACAAAGTACAGACATAATGGGTATAATAGATATAGGTATGAAATATAGACATAATAGATATAATAGATAGAGGTATAAAATATAGACATAATAGATATAGGTAGAAAATATAGACATAAAAGATATAATAGATATATGTATAAGATATAGACATAATAGATGTAATAGATATAGGTATGAAATATAGACATAATAGGTATAATTGATATAGGAATAAAATATAGACATAATTGAAATAAATATAAAATATAGACAACAGAGATATAAAAGATATAGATAAAAAATACAGACAAAATAGATATAATAGATATAGATATAAAATATAGACATAATAGATATAGATATAAAACATAGCCATAATAGATTTAATAGATATAGGTATAAAATATAGACATAATAGATATACTAGATATAGGTATAAAATATAGACAAAATAGATAAAATAGATATTACGATAAAATATGGAAATAATAGATATAGGTATAAAATATAGACAAAATAGATATAATTTTAAAATATAGTCATATATATAATAGATATAGGATTTAAATATAAAAATAATAGATATAATAGATATGGGTATAAAATATAGTCATAATAGATATAATGAGTATAGGTGTAAAATGAAGACATAGTAGATATAATAGATATAGGTATAAAACATAGAGATAATGGATATAATAGATATAGGTATAAAATATAGACATAATAGATATAATCGATATAGGTATAAAATATAGACATAATAGATATCGATATAAATACAGACATAATAGACATAAGTATAAAATATACACATAGATATAATAGATATAGGTATAAAATATAAACATAATAGATATAATAGAGATGTGTATAAAATATAGACGTAATAGATATAATAGATATAGGTGTAAAATATAGACATAGTAGATATAATAGACATAGGTATAAAGTATAGACATAATAGATATAATAGATATAGGTATAAAATATAGACATAATAGACATAATAGATATGGGCATAAAATATAGACATAATAGATATAGGTATAACATATAGACATAATAGATATAATATAAATAGGTATAAAATATACACATAATAGATATAATAGATATGGGTATAAATATAGACATAATAATTATAATAGATATATGTATGAAATATAGACAAAATAGATATAGGTATAAAATACAGACATAATAGATATAATAGATATAGGTATGAAATATAGATATAATAAATATAATAGGTATAGGCATAAAATATAGACATAATAGATATAATTGATATATGTATAAGATATAGACATAGTAGATATAATAGATGTAGGTGTAAAATATAGACATAATAGATATAATAGATATATGTATAAGATATACACATTATCGATATAATATATATAGGTATAAAATATAGACCTTATGGATATAATAGATATAGGTTTAAAATCTAGACCTAATAGATATAATAGATATAGGTATAAAATATAGACATAATAGATATAATAGATATAGGAATAAAATAAAGACATGATTGAAATAGGTATACAATATAGACAAAATAGATATAAAAGATATAGGTACAAAATATTGACATAATAGATATAATAGATAGAGTTATAAAATATAGACATAGTAGATGTAATAGATATATGTATAAGATATAGAAATAATCGATATAATATATATCGGTATAAAATATAGACATAATAGATATAATAGATATTTGTATAAAACACAGACATAATAGATAAAATAAATATAGGTATAAAATATAGACATAATAGATATAATAGATATATGTAAAAGATATAGATATAATAGACATAATAGATATAGATATAAAATAGAGACTTAATAGAAATAATAGGTATAGGTATGAAATATAATCGTAATAGATATAATAGATATATGTATAAGATATAGACCTAATAGATACAATAGATATAGGTATAAAATATAGACCTAATAGATATAATAGATATAGGTATTACATATAGACATAATAGATATAGGTATAAAATGTAGACATATTAGATATAATAATTATAGGTATAATATATAGACATAAGAGATATAATAGATATAGGTATAACATATAGACAAAATAGATATAGATATAAAATATAGACATAATAGTTTTAATAGATATAGGTATAAAACATATACATACTAGATATACTTGATATAGGTATAAAATATAGACATAATAGAAAAAATAGATATAGGTATAAAATATAGACAAAATAGATACAGGAATAAAATATAGACAAAATAGATATATGTATAAAATATAGACATAGGTATAATAGATATAGGTATAAAATATAAAAATTATACATATAATAGAGATGGGTATAAAATATCGACGTAATAGATATAGTACATATAGGTGTAAAATATAGACATAGTAGATATAATAGATATAGGTATGAAATATAGACATGATAGATATAATATTTATAAGTATAATATATAGACATAATAGACATAATAGATATAGGTATTAAATATAGACATAATAGATATAGGTATAAAATATAGACATAATAGATATAATAGAAATAGGTATAAAATATACACATAATAGATATAATAGATATAGGTATAAAATATAGACATAATAGATATAATAGATATAGATATAAAATATAGACATAATAGGTATAATAGGTATAGGTATGAAATATAGACATAATAGATATAATAGTTATAGGTATAAAATATAGACATAATAGATATAATATATATAGGTAAAAAATACAGACACAATAGATATAAGCGATATAAGTATAAAATACAGACATAATAGATATAATAGATATAGATATAAAATGAAGACATAATAGATATAATAGATATAGGTGTAAAATGTGGACATAGTAGATAAAATAGATATAGGTATACAATATAGACATAATAGATATAGGTATAAAATATAGACAAAATGGATATAGGTATAAAATATAGACATAGATATAATAGATATAAGTATGAAATATAAACATAATAGATATAATAGAGATGGGTATAAAATATAGACGTAATAGATAGAATAGATATAGGTGTAAAATATAGACACAATAGTTATAGGTATAAAATATAGACATAATAGATTTAATAGATATAGTTATAAAATATAGACATAATAGATACAATAGAAATAGGTATAAAATATTGACATAATAGATAAAATCGATATATGTATAACATATAGACATAATAGATGTCGGTATAAAATATAGACATAATAGATATAGGTGTAAAATATACACATAGATATAATGGATATGGGTATAAAATGTAAACATAATAGATATAATAGAGAAGGGTATAAAATATAGACTTAATAGATATAATACATATAGGTGTAAAATATAGACATAGTAGATATAATAGATATAGCTATAAAATATAGACATAATAGATATAATAGAAATAGGTATAAAATATAGACATAAGAGACACAATAGATGTAGGTATAAAATACAGACATAATAGATATAGGTATAAAATGTAGACAAAATAGATATAGGTATAAAATATCGACATAGATATAATAGATATAGGAATGAAATATAAACATAATAGATATAATAGATATAGGTATAAAATATAGACATTATAGATATAGGTATAAATTATAGACATAATAGATATAATAGATACAGTTATCAAATAAAGACATAATAATTATAATAGATGTAGGTATAAAACGTTGACATAATAGATACAGGTATAAAATATAGACAGGATGGTTATAATAGATATAGGTATGAAATATAGACATAAGACATATGATCAATATAGGTATAAAATATAGACATAACAGATATCGGTATAAAATATAGACATACTAGATATAGGTATAAAATAGAGACATAGATATAATAGAAATAGGTATAAAATATAAACATAATAGATATAATAGAGATGGGTATAAATATAGACGTAATAGATATAATAGATATACGAGTAAAATATAGACATACTAGATATAATAGATATAGGTATAAAATATAGACATAATAGATATAATAGTTATAGGTATAAAATACAGATATAATAGATATAATAGGGATAGGTATAAAATATACACATTATAGATATAGGTATAAAATATAGACATAAAGATATAATAGATATAGGGATCAAATATAGACATAATAATTATAATAGATATAGGTGTAAAATACAGACATCATAGATATAGGTAGAGAATATAGACATAATGGTTATAATAGATATAGGTATGAAATATAGACATAATAGATATAATAGATATAGCTATAAAATGTAGACATAATAGATATAATCGATATAGGAATAAAATATAGACATAATTGAAATAGGAATAAAATATAGACAAAATAGATATAAAACATATAGGTATAAAATATAGACATAATAGATATAATCATATAGGTATAATATATGGACATAATAGATATAATAGATATAGGTATAAGATATAGACATAATCTATAAAATAGCTAAAGGAATAAAATATAGAAATAATTGAAATAGGTATAAACTACAGACTAAATAGATATAAAAGATATAGGTATAAAATATAGACATAATAGATGTAATAGATATAGCTATAATATATAGACATAATCGATATAATAGATATAGGTATAAGATATAGACATAATCCATATAATAGATATAGGTATAAAATATAGACATAATAGATATAATAGATATAGGAATATAATATAGACATAATTGAAATAGGTGTAAAATATAGACAAAATAGACATAAAAGATATAGGTATAAAATATAGAAATAATAGATATAATAGATATGGGTATAAAATATAGACATAATAGAAATAAAAGATATATGTAAGATATAGACATAATAGATATAATAGATACAGATATAAAATGTAGACATAATAGATATAATAGGTATAGGTATGAAATATAGACACAATAGATATAATAGATATATGTATAAGATATAGACAAAACAGATATAATAGATACAGGTATAAAATATAGACATAATAGATATAATAGATATCGGTATAAAATATGGACATAATAGATAAATAGATATAGGTATAAAATATAGACATGATAGATATAGGTATAAAATATAGACACAATAGATACAGGTATAAAATATAGACATATATATCATAGATATAGGTATGAAATATAAACATAACAGATATAATAGAGATGGGTATAAAAAAGAGACGTAATAGATATAAGAGATATAGGTGGAAAATATAGATATAGTAGATATAATAGATATAGGTATAAAATATAGACAGAGTAGATATAATAGATATAGGTGTAAAATATAGACATAATAGATATAATAGATATAGGTATAAAATATAGGCAGAGTAGATATAATAGATATAGGTATAAAATATTGACATAATAGATATAAGAGATATAGGTATAAAATATAGATATAACTGGTATAAAAATGCAGGAATGAAATATAGACACAATCGATATAGGTACGAAATATACACATAATAGATATAATAGATATGTGTATAAGATATAGACATAATATATATAATAGATATAGGTATAAAATATAGATATGATAGGTATAATAGATATAGGTCTAAAATACAGACATAATAGATATAATAGATATATGAATAAAATACAAACATAATTGAAATACATATAAAATATAGACAAAATAGATGTAAGAGATATAGGTATAAAATATAGACATAATAGACATAATAGATATATGTATTAGATATATACATAATAGATACAATAGATATAGGTATAAAATATAGACATAATAGATATAATAAAGGTATAAAATATAGACATAATTGATGTAATAGATATAGATATAAAATATAGACATAATAGATATAGGTTTAAAATATAGACATTTTAGATATAATAGATATAAGTATAAAATATAGTCAGAGTAGATATAATAGATATAGGTATAAAATATAGACATAATAGATATAATAGAAATAGGTATAAAATATAGACATAATAGATATAATAGATATAGGTATCAAACCCAGACACAATAATTATAATAGATATAGGTATAAAATATAGACATAATAGATAGAGGTACAAAATATAGACATAATGGTTATAATAGATATGGGTATAAAATATAGACATAATAGATATGATATATATAGGTTTAAAATAAAGACATAATAGATATAATAAATATAGGTATAAAATATAGACATTAAAGATATAATATGTGTAGTTATAAAATATAGACATAGTAGATATAATAGATATGGGTATAAAATACAGACATAATAGATATAAGGATAAAATATAGACATAATAGATATATGTATAAAACACAGATAATATAGATATAACAGATATAGGTATAAAATATAGACATAACTGGTATAAAAATGTAGGTATGAAATATAGACATAATAGATATATTTATAAAATATACACATATTAGATATCATAGATATATGTATAAGATACAGACATAATAGATATAATATAGGTATAAAATATAGACATAATAGATATAATAAATATAGGTATAAAATAGAGACATAATAGATATAATAGATATAGGTATAAAATATAATCCTAATAGATAAAATAGATATATGTATAAGATGTAGACATAATAGATATAATAGATATAGGTATAAAATATAGAAATAATAGATATTATAGATATAGGCATAAAATATAGACATAAGAGATACTATAGATATAGGAATAAAATATAGACATAATTGAAATAGGTATAAAATATAGAAAAATAGATATAAAAGATATAGTTATAACATATAGACATAATGGATATAATAGATATACGTACAAAATATAGATATAATAGATATAATAGATATAGGTATAAAATATAGACATAGTAGATATATTAGATATAGTTTTACAATACAGACATAATAGATATAATAGATGTAGGTATAAAAAAAGACATAATAGATATAATAGATATAGTCATAAAATATAGGCATAATAGATATAATAGATATAGGAATAAATTATCGACATAATAGATATAAAAGATAGAGGTATATAATATAGGGATAATAGATATAGGTATGAAATATAGACATAATACATATTAAAGGTATAGGTTCAAAATAAAGACATGATAGATATAATAGACATAGGTATAAGATATAGACATAATAGATATAATAGATTTAGGTATAAAATACAGACATAATAGCTTTAATAGATATAGGTATAAAATATTGATATAATAAATATAATAGATATAGGTATAAAATACAGACATAATAGATATAATAGATATTGATATAAAATGTCGACATAATAGATATAATAGATATAGGTATAAAATATAGACATAATAGATATAATACCTGTAGGTATAAAATAGAGACATAATAGATATAATAGATATAGGCATAAAATATAGACATAATAGATATAATAGATATATGTATAAGATGTAGACATAATAGATATAATAGATATGGGTATAAAATATAGGCATAATAGATATAATAGATATAAGTATAAAATACAGGCACAAAAGATATAATAGATATAGGAATAAAATATAGACATAATTGAAATAGGTATAAAATATAGACAAAATAGATATAAAAGATATAGGAATAAAATATAGACATAATAGGTATAATAAATATAGGTATAAATTATAGACATTGTAGATATAATAGATATAGTTTTAAAATAGAGATATAATAGATATAATAGATATAGGTATAAAATATAGACATAATAGATATAATAGAGGTATATAATATAGGGATAACATATATAGGTATAAAATATAGACATAATTGATATAATAGATATAATGTATAGAGGTATAAAATATAGACATAATAGATATTGTAGACGTATAAATTATAGACATAATAGATATAATAGGTATAGGTATGAAATATAGACATAATAGATATAATAGATATATTTATAAGATATAGACATAATAAGTACAATTGATATAGGTATAAAATATGGACCTAATAGATATAATAGATACAGATATAAAATATAGACATAATAGATATAGGTATAAAATATAGACATATTAGATATAACAATTATAGTAATAAAATATAGACATAATAGATATTATAGATATAGGTATAAAGTATACACAAAATATATATAATAGTTATAGGTATAAAATACACACATAATAGATATAGATATAAAATATAGACATAACAGATTTAAAAGATATAGGTATAAAATATAAACAAAACAGATATAACAGACATAGGTATAAAATGTAGACATAATAGATAAAATATATATGGGTATAAAATATAGACATAATAGATATAGGTATAAAATATAGACAAATTGATATAGGTATAAAATATAGACATAGATATCATAGATATAAGTATAAAATATAAACATAATAGATATAATAGAGATGGGTATAAAATATAGACGTAATAGATATAATAGATATAGGTGTAAAATATAGACATAGTAGATATAATAGATATAGGTATGAAATATAGACATAATGGATATAATAGATGAAGGTATAAAATATAGACATAATAAATATAATAGATATAGGAATAAAATATAGACATAATAGATATAATAGATAAAGGTAAAAAATATACACATAATAGATATAATAAATATAGGTGTAAAATATAGATATAAGAGATACAAGAGATATAGGCATAAAATATAGACATAATAGATATAATCGATATAGGTATAAAATATAGACATAATAGATATATGTATTAAATATAGACATAATAGATATAATAGAAATAGGTATAAAATATAGACATAATAGATATAATAGATGAAGGTATCAAATATACACATAATAATAATAATAGATATAGGTATAAAATTTAGACATAATAAATATAGGTACAAAGTATAGACATAATGGTTATAATAGATATAGGTATGAAATATAGACATAATACATATAATAGGTATAGCTTTAAAATAAAGACATAATAGATATAATAGATATAGGTATAGGATATAGACATAATAGATATAATATACGTATAAAATATAGACATAATAGATATAGGTATTAAATACAGACATAATAGAAATAAGTATAAAATATAGACATAATAGATATAATAGATATAGTTATCAAATATAGACATAATAATTATAATAGATATACGTATAAAATATAGACAGATATAATAATTATAGGTATAAAATATAGACATAATAGATATATTAGATACAGGTATAAAATATAGACAAAGTAGATATAGACATACAATATAGACAAAATAGATTTAATAGATATAGGTATAAAATATAGACATAATAGATATCGATATAGGTAAAAAATATAGACATAATAGATATAGGTATTAAATATAGACATAATAGATATAATAGAAATAGGTATAAAATACAGACATAATAGATATAATAGATGTCGGTATCAAATATACACATAATAATAATAATAGATATAGGTATAAAATATAGACATAATAGATATAGGTACAAAGTATAGACATAATGGTTATAATAGATATAGGTATGAAATATAGACATAATACATATAATAGATATAAATATTAAATATAAACATAATAGTTATAATCGATATAGGTATAAAATATAGACATAATCCATATAGGTATAAAGTATAGACATAAAAGACATAATAGATACCGGTATAAAATATAGACATAATACATACAAAAGATATAGGTACAAAATATAGAGATAACAGATGCAATAGATATAGGTATAAAATATACACACAATAGATATAATAGATATAGGTATGAAATATAGACATAATAGATATGAAATATATAGGTATAAAATATAGACATAATGGATATAGGTATAAAATGTAGACAAAATAGATATAGGTATAAAATATCGACATAGATATAATAGATATAGGAATGAAATACAAACATAATAGATATAATAGATATAGGTATAAAATATAGACATAATAGATATAATATACGTATTAAATATAGACATAATAGATATACGTATTAAATACAGACATAATAGAAATAAGTATAAAATATAGACATAATAGATATAATAGATATAGTTATCAAATATAATAGATTTAATAGATATAGTCATAAAACATAGACATAATGGTTATTATAGATATAGGTATAAATTATAGACATAATAGATATAAAAGATACAGTTATCAAATATAGACATAATAATTATAATAGATATAGGTATAAAATGTAGACATAATAGATATAATATAAACATAAGAGAGGTAATAGAGATGGGTATAAAATATAGACGTAATAGATATAATAGATAAATGTGTAAAATATAGACATATTAGACATAATAGATATAGGTATAAAATATAGACATAATGGATATAATAGATATAGGGGTAAAATATAGACATAATAGATATAATAGATAGACGTATAAAATACAGACATAATAGATATAATAGATATAAGTATACAATATAAACACAGTAGATATACGTATAAAACACACACAAAATAGATATAACAGATATAGGTATAAAATATAGACATAATAGATATAATAGATATAGGTATAAAATATAGACGTAATAGATATAATAGATATAGGGATAAAATATAGACATAATGGATATAAAAGATATAGACATAATAGATATATTAGATGAAGGTATAAAATATAGACATAATAGATATAATAGATAGAGGTACAAAATATAGACATATAAGATATAATAGAGGTATAAAATATAGACATAATAGATATAATCAATAGAGTTATAAAATATACCCATAATAGATATAATAGATATAGGTATGAAATATAGACATAGTAGATATAGGTATAAAATATAGACATAAGAGATATAGGTATAAAATATAGACATAGATATTCAATAGATATAATTATAAAATAAAGACATAATAGATATAATAGAAACAGACATAATAGATATGATAGATAATGGAATCAAATATAGAAATAATAGATATAACAGATATAGTTAAAGTATAGATATAATAGATATAATAGATATAGGTATAAAATATAGATATAATAGATATAGATATAGGTATAAAATATAGATATAAAGATAAAATAAATATAGGTGTAAAATATAGATATAATAGATATAGGTATAAAATATAGATATAATAGATGTAATAGATATAATATATATAGGTATAAAATATACACATAATGGACATAGTAGATATAGGTATAAAATATAGACATAATGATATAATAGATATAGGTTTAAAATATGCACAGATTAGATATAATAGATATAGGTGTAAAATACAGACATAATAGATATAGATATAAAATATAGACATAAGATATATAATGGATATAGATATAAAATATAGACATAATATATAGTTATAAAATATAAACATAATAGATATAATAGATATAGGTGTAAAATATAGACATAATATATAGTTATAAAATATAGACATTACAGTTATAATAGATATAGGTATAAAATATAGACATAATAGATATAGGTATAATATTTTGACATAATAAATATAATAGATATAGGTATAAAATATAGACATAATAGATATAATAGATATAGGTATAAAATATACACATAATAGATATAATAGACATAGGTATAAAATATAGACATAATGGATATAATAGATATAAGTATAAAATATAGACATAATAGATGTTATAGATATAGGTATAAAATATAAACATAATAGATATAGGTATAAAATATAGACATAAAGATATAATAGATATAGGTATAAAATATACACAGAATAGATATAGGTGTAAAATATAGATATAATAGATATAGATATAAAATATAGACATAGGAGTTATAATAGATATAGGTATAAAATATAGACATAATAGATATAGGTATAATATTTAGACATAATAGATATAATAGATATAGGTATAAAATATAGACATAGTAGATATAATAGATATAGATATAAAATATAGACATAATAGATATAATAGATATAGGTATAAAATATAGACATAATAGATACGATATATATAGGTATAAAATATAGACATAATAGATATGATAGATATAGGTATAAAATATAAACATAATAGATATAATAGATATAGGTATAAAATATAGACATAATAGATATAATAGATATAGGTATAAAACATACACATAATAAATATAATAGATACAGGTATAAAATATAGATATAATAGATATAATAGAGGTATAAAATATAGACATAATATATATAATTGATAGAGTTATAAAATATACACATAATAGATACAATAGAGGGATAAAATATAGACATAATACATATAATAGATATAAGTATAAAATATAGATATAATAGATATAATGGATATGGGTATCAAATATACATATAATATATATACGTATAAAATATAGATATAGTGGATATAATAGATATAGGTATACAATATAGACATAATAGATATAATAGATATAGTTATAAAATACAGACGTAATAGATATTATAGGTATAGGTATAAAATATAAACATAAAAGATATAATAGACATGGGTGTAAAATATAGACAATAGATATAATAGATATAGGAATAAAATATAGACATAATTGAAATAGGTATAAAATATAGACAAAATTGATATTAAAGATATAGGTATAAAATATAGACATAATAGATATAATCAATATAGGTATAAATATAGACATAATAGATATAATAGATATAGGTAAAAAATATAGACATAATAGATATAGGTATAAAATATAGATTTAATAGATATAGGTATAAAATTGAGACATAATAGATATAATAGATATAGTTATAAAATTTAGACGTAATAGACATTATAGATATAGGAATAAAATATAAACATAATAGATAGAATAGATATGGGTATAAAATATAGACAAAATAGATATAATAGATAAAGGTATGAAATACAGACTTAATAGATATAATAGATATAGGTATAAAATATAGACATAATAGATCTTTTTTATATAGGCATAAAATATAGACATAATAGATATCATAGATATAGGTATAAAATATAGACATAATAGATATAATAGATATAGGTATAAAATAGAGGCATAATAGATATAATAGATATAGGTACAAAACATAGTTATAATAGATATAATAGACACAGGTATAAAATATGGATATAATAGACATAGGTATAAAATATAGATATAATAGATATAATAGATAGACATAATAGATATAATAGATATAGGTATAAAATATAGATATAATAGATATAATGGATATGGTATCAAATATACATGTAATAGATATAGGTATAAATTATAGATATAGTGGATATAATAGATATAAGTATCAAATATAGACATAATAGATATAATAGATATAGGTATAAAATATAGACATAATAGATATAATAGATAAGGATATAAAATATAGACATAATAGATATAATAGATATCGGTATAAAATTTAGACATAAAAGATATAATAGATAGGGGTATGAAATATAGATATAATAGATATAGGTATAAAATGTCGATATAATAGATATAATAGATACACGTATAAAATATAGATAAATAGATATAGGTATAAAAGATAGATATAATCGATAAAATAGATTTATGTATGAAATATAGTTATAATAGATATAATAATAAAATATAAATATAATAGATATAATAGATAAAGGTATAAAACATAGATATAATTGATATCGGTATAAAATATAGTTATAATAGATATAGGTATAAAATATAGATATAATAGATATAATAGATATAGTTATAAAATATAGACATAATAGATATAATCGATATAGGTATCAAATATAGACATAATATATGTAATAGATATAGGTATACAATGGACACATAATGGATATATTAGATATAGGTATAAAATATAGAGATAATAGATTTAATAAATATAGGTATAAAATATAGACATAATAGATATAATAGATGTGGGTATAAAATATAGATATAATAGATATCCGTATAAAATATAGACATAATAGATATAATAGATATAGGTATAAAGTGTAGACATACTAGACATAGGTATAAAATATAGATATTATAGATATAATAGATATAGGTAAAAAATATTGCCATAATAGATATAATAGATATAGGTGTAAAATGTAGACATAATAGATATTTGTATAAAATATATACATAATAGATATAGGTATAGTATTTAGACATAATAGATATAATAGATATAGGTATAAAATATAGACATAATAGATATAATAGATATAGGTATAAAATATAGACATAGTAGACATAGGTATAAAATATAGACAGAAAGATATAATAGATATACGTATAAAATATACACAGAATAGATATAATAGATATAGGTGTAAAATATAGACATAATAGATATAGGTATAAAATAAAGACATAATATATTTAATGGTAGAGATATAAAATATAGAAACTATATATAGTTATAAAATATAGACATAATAGATATAATCGATATAGGTGTAAAATATCGACATAATATATAGTAATAAATTATATACATAATAGTTATAATAGATATAGGTATAAAATATAGACATAATAGATATATGTATAATATTTAGACATAAAAGATATAATAGATATAGGTATAAAATGTAGACATGAAGATATAATAGATATAGGAATAAAATATACCCATAATAGATATAATGGATATAGGTACAGAATAGAGACATAATAGATATAGGTATAAAATAGAGACATAATAGATATAATATATATAGTTATAATATATAGACGTAATTGATATTAAAGATATAGGTATAAAATATAAACATAATAGATATAATAGATATGGGTATAAAATATAGACATAATGGATATAATAGATATAGGTATGAAATACAGACATAATAGATGTAATAGATATAGGTATAAAATATAGACATAATATATATGATACATATAGGTATAACATAGACATAATAGATATGATAGATATAGGTATAAATTATACACATAATAGATATAATAGATATAGGTATAAAATACAGACATAAGAGATATAATCGATATAGGTATAAAATATAGACATAAGAGGTATAGGTATAAAATATAAACATAATAGATATAATAGATATAGGTAAAAAATATAGACATAAGTGATATAATAGATATAGGTATAAAATATAGACGTAATAAATATAATCGATACAGGTATAAAATATAGACATAATTGATATTGGTATAAAGTATACACATAATTGATATAATAGATATCGGTATAAAATATAGACATAATACATACAAAAGATATAGGTATAAAATATAGACATAATAGATATGATATAGGTATAAAATATAGACATAATTGATGTAATATATATAGGTATAAAATATAGACATTTGGCTCAAGCCTGTAATCCCAGCACTTTGGGATGCCGAGACGGGCGAATCACGATGTCAAGAGATCGAGACCATCCTGGCTAACACGGTGAAACCCCTTCTCTACTAAAAATACAAAAACTAGCCGGGCGAGATGGCCGGCGCCTGTAGTACCAGCTACTCGGGAGGCTGAGTCAGGAGAATGGCGTCAACCCGGGAGGCGGAGCTTACAGTGAGCTGAGATCTGGCCACTGCACTCCAGTCCGGGCGACAGAGCGAGACTCCGCCTCAAAAAACAAACAAACAAAAAAAATAGACATAATAGATATAATAGATATAGGTATAAAATGTAGACATAATAGATATAATAGGTACAGGCACAAAATATAGATATAATAGATATAGGTATAAAATATAGATATAATAGACATAATAGATATATATGTATAAAAACTAGATATAATAGATACAGGTATAAAATATAGACAATAGATATAATAGGTATAGATATAAAATATAGATTTAATAGATATAATTATAAAATATAAATATAATAGGTATAATAGATATAGGTAAAAAATATAGATAAAATGGATATAGGTATAAAATATGGTTATAATAGATATAGGTATAAAATATAGATATAATAGATATAATAGATATAGGCATAAAACATAGACATAATAGGTATGATAAACATATGTATAAAATATAGATATAATAGATATAATGGATATAGGTATCACATAGAGATATAATAGATATAGGTATAAAACATAGATATACTGGATATAATAGATATAGGTTTCAAATATAGCCATAATAGATATAATAGATATAGGTATAAAATATAGACACAACAGATATAGGTATAAAATACACACATAATAGATATAATAAATATAGGTATGAAATACAGACATAATAGATATTATAGATATAGGTATAAAATACAGACAAAATAGATGTAATAGACATAGGTACAAAATATAGACATGATAGATATAAGAGATATCGATATCAAATATAGACATAAAAGATATAATAGATATGGGTATAAAATATAGATATAATAGATATAGGTATAAAATATCGATATGATAGATATAATAGATATACGTATAAAATATAGTTATAATAGATATAGGTATAAAATATAGATATAATAGTTATAATAGATATAGGTATAAAATGTAGACATAATAGATATAATAGATATACTTATCAAATGTAGACATAAAGATATAATAGATATAGGTATACAATACAGACATAATAGATATAATAGATAGAGGGATAAAATATAGACATAACAGATATAATAGATATAGGTATAAAATACAGACATAAAAGATATAATAGATATAGTTATAAAACATAGACATAATAGATATAGGTATAAATATAGACATAATAGATATAATAGATATAGGTATTAAATATAGACATAATAGATATAATAGATATTGGTATGAAATATACACATAGTAGATATAATAGATATAGGTATAAAATATAGACATAATAGGTATAATTGATATAGGTATAAAATATAGACATAATAGATATAATAGATATAGGTATAAAATATAGACATAATAGATATAGGTAAGAAATATAGACATAATAGATATAATAGATATAGGTGTAAAATATAGACATAATTGATATAGGTATAAAATATAGACCGAATAGATACAACAGATATAGTTATACAATATAGAGATATAGTTATAGCATATATAGGTATAAAATATAGACATAATAGGTATAGGTGTAAAATACTGACATTAAAGGTATAATAGATACAGGTGTAAAATATAGACATAAAAGACATAATAGATATAGGTTTAAAATTTACACATAATAGAGACAGGTATAATATATAGATATAATAGATACAGGTATAAAATATAGACATAATATATATGATAGATAGAGGTATAAAATATAGACATAATAGATATAATAGATACTGGTAAAAAATATAGACAGAATAGATATAATAGACATAGGTATAAAATATAGACAAAATAGATATAATAGATACAGGTGTAAAATATAGATGAAAGAGATATAGGTATAAAATATAGACATAATAGATATAATAGAAAAACGTATAAAATATAAATTAAATAAATATAGTTATAAAATATAGATATAATAGATATAATAGATATAGGTATAAAACATAGATATAATAGATATTATTATAAAATATAAATATAATAGATATGATAGATATAGCATAAAATAAAGACATAATAGATGTTATTGATATAGTTATAAAATATAGAAATAATAGATATAGTAAATATAGGTATAAAATATAGACATAATAGATGTAGGTATAATATTTTGACATAATAGATATAATAGATAGAGGTATAAAATATAAACGTAATAGATATAATAGAGTTATAAAATATACACATAATAGATATTATAGATGAAGGTATAAAATACAGACAAAATGGATATAGGTATAAAATAGAGATATAATCGAAATAGTAGATATAGTTATAAAATGCAGACGTAATAGATATTATAGATATAGGTATAAAATATAGACATAATAGACATGATAGATATAGGTATAAATTATAGACATAATAGATATGATAGATATAGGTATAAAATATAGACATAATAGATATTATAGATATACATATAAAATATAGACATAATATATATAATATACATAGGTATAAAATATAGACATAATAGATATAGAAATAAAATATAGACATAATAGATATAATATATATAGGTATAAATTATAGACATAATCTATATAGGTATAAAATATAGACATAATAGATATAATAGATATAGGTATAAAATATAGACATGATAGATATAATAGATAAAGATATAAAATATAGACATAATAGATATAATTGATATTGGTATATAATATAGACATAATAGATATAGGTAAGAAATATAGACATAATATATATAATAGATATAGGTATAAAATATAGATATAATAGATATAATTATAAAATATAAATATAATAGATATAATAGATATAGGTATAAAATATAGATATAATAGATATAGGTATAAAATATAGTTATAATAGATGTAGGTATAAAATATTGATATAATAGATATAACAGATATAGTTATAAAAGATAGACATAATAGATATAATAGATATAGGAATAAAATATAGACATATGAGGTATAATAGATATAGGTATAAAATATAGACATAATAGATATAATCGATATAGGTATAAAATATAGACATAAGAGATACAGGTGTAAAATATAAACATTATAGATATAATAGATATAGGTAAAAAATATAGACATAAGAGATATAATAGATATAGGTATAAAATATAGACATAATAAACATAATCGATACAGGTATAAAATATAGACATAATAGATATAGGTATAAAAAATAGACATAATAGATATAATAAATATCGGCATAAAATATAGACATAATACATACAAAAGATATAGGTATAAAATATAGACATAATAGATACAATCGATATAGTATAAAATATAGACATAATAGATATAATAGATATAGGTATAAAATATAGACATAATACATATGATATATATAGGTATAAAATATAGACATAATAGATATGATAGATATAGGTATAAAATATAGACATAATAGATATAATCGATAGAGGTATAAAATACAGACATAATAGATATAATAGATACAGGTACAAAATATAGATATAATAGATATAGGTATAAAATATAGATATAATATTTATAATAGATATATATGTATAAAAAGTAAATATAATAGATACAGCTATAAAATATAGACAATCCATAAAATTGATATAGATATAAAATATAGATATAATAGATATAATTATAAAATATAAATATAATAGATATAATATATATAGGTAAAAATTATTGATATAATGGATATAGGTATGAAATATGGTTATAATAGATATAGGTATAAAATATAGATATAATAGATATAGGCATAAAATATAGACATAATAGGTATGATAGATATATGTATAAAATATAGATATAATAGATATAATGGATATAGGTATCAAATATAGATATAATAGATATCGGTATAAAATATAGATATAGTGGATATAATAGATATAAGCATAAAATATAGACATAATAGATATAATAGGTATAGGCATAAAATATAGACATAAGAATTATTATAGATAAAGATATAAAATACAGACATAATAGATATAGGTATAAAGTACAGACACAATAGATATAATAGATATAGGTATAAAATATAGACATGAGAGGTATAATAGATATAGGTATAAAATATAGACATAATATATATAATAGATATAAGTAAAAAATATAGACATAATAGATATAATAGATGTAGGTATAAAATATATACATAATAGATAAAATAGATATAGGTATAAAATATAGACATAATAGATATAATAGATATAGGTATAAAATATAGATCTAATAGATATAATAGATATAGGTATAAAATATACACATAATATATACGATAGATATATGTAAAATATAAACATAATAGATATATGTATAAAATATAATCATAATAGATATAATAAATATAGTTAGAAAATATAGACATAATAAACATAATAGATAGAGGTATAAAATTGAGACATAATAGATATAATAGACATAGGTATAAAATATAGACATAATAGATATAATAGATATAGGTATAAAATATAGACATAATAGGTATAGTCATAAAATACAGACATAATAGATAAAATAGATAAAGGTATAAAATATAGCCATAATAGTTATAATAGATACAGGTAGAAAATATAGACATAATTGATATAGGTATAAAATATAGACATAATGCATATAATAGATATAGGTATATAATATAGACATAATAGGTATCGGTATAAAATATAGACATAATATATATAATAGATATAGGTATAAAATATAGATGTAATAGATATAATAGATATAGGTATATTATATTGACATAATAGATATAATAGATATAGGTATTAAATATAGACAAAATAGATATAGGTATAACATATAGACAATAGGTATAATAGATATAGGTATAAAATATAGACATAATAGATATAATAGATATAGGGATAACATATAGACATAATGGATATAATAGATATAGGTATAAAATATATACATAATAGATGTAATAGATATAGGTATTAAATATTGATATAATAGATATAATAAATAAAGGTATAAAATATAGAGAGAATAGATATAACAGATATAGTTATACAATATAGAGATAATAGTTATAATGGATATAGGTATAAAATCTAGACACAACAGGTATAGGTATAAAATACAGACATAATAGATATAATAGATATAGGTATAAAATATAGACATAATAGCGATAGGTATAAAATATAGATATAATAGATACAGGTATAAAATATACACATAATAGACATAATAGATATTGGTATAACATATAGACATAATAGATACAATAGATAGATGTATAGACCAATGTCTATATGTATAGACCAATAGATAGATGTATAGACCAATGGAACAGAATAGAGTCCTCAGAAATAATACCGCACATCTACAGCCATCTTTGACAAACCTGAGAGAAACAAGAAATGGGGAAAGGATTCCCTATTTAATAAATGGTGCTGGGAAAATTGGCTAGCCATAAGTAGAAACCTGAAACTGGATCCTTTCCTTACCCCTTATACGAAGATTAATTAAAGATGGATTAGAGACTTAAATGTTAGACCTAATACCCTAACAACCCTAGAAGAAAATCTAGGTAGTACCATTCAGGACATAGGCATGGGCAGGGACTTCATGTCTAAAACACCAAAAGCAACGGCAGCAAAAGCCAAAATTGACAAATGGGATCTCATTAAACTACATAGCTTTTTCACAGCAAAAGAAACTACCATCAGAGTGAACAGGCAACCTACAGAATGGGAGAAAATTTTTGCAACCTACTCATCTGACAAAGGACTAATATCCAGAATCTACAAAGAACTCAAACAAATATATGAGAAAAAAACAAACAACCCCATCAAAAAGTGGGGAAAGGATATGAACAGACATTTCTCAAAAGAAGATATTCATACAGCCAACAGACACATGAAAAAATGCTCATCATCACTCGCCATCAGAGAAATGCAAATCAAAACCACAATGAGATATCATCTCACACCAGTTAGAATGGCAATCATTAAGAAGTCAGGAAACAACAGGTGTTGGAGAGGATGTGGAGAAATAGGAACACTTTTACACTGTTGGTGGGATTGTAAACTAGTTCAACCATTATGGAAAACAGTATGGCAATTCCTCAAGGATCTAGAACTAGATGTACCATATGACCCAGCCATCCCACTACTGAGTATATACCCAAAGGATTATAAATTATTCTACTACAAAGACACATGCACACGTATGTTTATTGCGGCACTATTCACAATAGCAAAGACTTGGAATCAACCCAAATGTCCATCTGTGACAGACTGGATTAAGAAAATGTGGCACATATACACCATAGAATACTATGCAGCCATAAAAAAGTTTGCGTCCTTTGTAGGGACATGGATGCAGCTGGAAACCATCATTCTTAGCAAACGATCACAAGAACAGAAAACCAAACACCGCATGTTCTCACTCATAGGTGGGAACTGAACAATGAGATCACTTGGACTCGGGAAGGGGAACATCACGCACTGGGGCCTATCATGGGGAGGGTGGAGGGGGGAGAAGGGAGGGATTGCATTGGGGAGTTATACATGATATAAATGATGAATTGATGGGTGCTGACGAGTTGATGGGTGCAGCACACCAACATGGCATAAGTATACATATGTAACAAACCTGCACGTTATGCACATGTACCCTAGAACTTAAAGTATAATAAAAAAAAATATATATATATATAGACATAATAGATATAATAGATATAGGTATAAAACATAGACATAATAGATATAATAGATACAGGTATAAAATACAGATATAATAGATATAGGTATAAAATATAGATATAATTGATAGAGGTATAAAATATAGACATAATAGATATAACAGATATAGTTATAAAATATAGACATAATAGATATAATAGATTAAGGTATACAATATACACATAATAGATATAGGTACAAAATATAAACATAATAGATAGATATAGGTAGAAAATATAGGCAAAATAGTTATAGGTATAAAATATAGACATAATAGATATAATAGATATAGGTATAAAATATAGATATAAAAGATATAATAGAGATAGGTATAAAATATAGACATAATTGATATAATAGATAGAGGTATAAAATATAGACATAATAGATATAATAGATATAGGTAAAAAATACAGACATAAGATATAATAGATATAGGTATAAAATATAGACAGAATAGATATAGGTATAAAATATAGACATAATAGATATAATAGTTTTAGGTATAAAATATAGATATAATAGCTATAATTATAAAATATAAATGTAATAGATATAATAGATAAAGGTATAAAATATAGATATAATAGATATCGGTATAAAATATAGTTATAATAGATATAGGTATAAAATATAGATATAATAGATATAATAGATAAAGGTATAATATATAGACATAAGAGATATAATAGATATAGGTATCAAAAATAGACGTCATAGATATAATAGATATAGGTATACAATACAGACATAATAGATATAATAGATATAGGTATAAAATATAGACATAATAGATATAATAGATATAGGTGTACAATACAGACATAATAGATATACTAGATATAGGTATAAAATATAGACATAATAGATATAATAGATATAGGTATAAAATATAGACATAATAGATATAATAGATATAGGTGTAAAATATAGACATAATAGATTTCGATATAAAGTAAAGACATAATATATATAATGGATATAGATATAAAATATAGACATAATATATAGTTATAAAATATAGACATAACAGATATAATAGATATAGGTATAAAATATAGACATAATAGATATCATAGATATAGGTATGAAATACAGACATAATAGATATAATAGATATAGGCATAAAATATAGACATAATAGATATGATATATATAGCTATAACATATAGACATAGTAGATATGATAGATATAGGTATAAAATATAGACAGATAGAAATAGGTATAAAATATAGACATAATAGATATAATAGATACAGGTATAAAACATAGACATAATAGATATAATAGATACAGGTATAAAATATAGATATAATAGATATAGGTATGAAATATAGATATAATAGATATAATAGATAGACATAATAGATATAATAGATATAGGTATAAAATATAGAAATAATAGATATAATAGATATAGGTATAAAACTTAGACATAATAGATATAGTAGATACAGGTATAAAATATAGATATAATAGATATAGGTATAAAATATAGATAGATATAATAGATGTACGTTTAAAAAAAATATAATAGATACAGGTATAAAATATAGACAATAGATATAATAGATATAGTTATAAAATATAGATATAATAGATATAATTATAAAATATAAATATAATATATATAATCGATATAGGTATAAAACATAGATATAATAAATATAGGTATAAAATATAGTTATAATAGATTTAGGTATAAATTATAGATATAATAGATATAATAGATATAGTTATAAAATATAGACATAATAGATATAATAGATATCGATATAAAATCTAGATATAATGGATATAGATATCAAATATAGATACAATAGATATAGGTATAAAATATAGATATAGTGGATATAATATGTATAGGTATAAAATATAGACATAATAGATATAATAGATATAGGTATAAAATATAGACATAAGAGGTATAATAGATATAGGTATAAAATATAGATATAATAGATATAATCGATATAGGTATAAAATATAGACATAAGAGATATAGGTATAAAATATAAACATAAAAGATATAATAGATATAGGTAAAAAATATAGACATAAGAGATATAATAGTTATAGGTATAAAATATAGACATAATAAATATAATCGATACAGGTATAAAATATACACATAATTGATATAGGTATAAAGTATAGACATAATAGATATAATAGATATCAGCATAAAATATAGACATAATACATACAAAAGATATAGGTATAAAATATAGACATAAAAGATACAATGGATATAGTATAAAATATAGACATAATAGATATAATAGATATAGGTATAAAATATAGACATAATAGATATGATATGTATAGGTATAAAATATAGACATAATAGATATGATAGATAGAGGTATAAAATATAGACATAATAGATGTAAGTATAAAATATAGACACAATAAATACAATAGATATACGTATAAAATGTAGACATAAGAGCTATAGGTATAAAATATAGACATAATAGATATAATAGATACAGGTATGAAATACAGACATAATAGATATAATAGATAGAGGTATAAAATATAGACATAAAAGATATTATAGAGGTATAAAATATAGACATATTAGATATAATTGATAGAGTTAAAAAATATATAAATAATAGATATAATAGATAAAGGTATAAAATATGGACATAATAGATATAATAGATATAGGTATAAAATATAGACATAATAGATATAATAGATTAGGTATGAAATATAGACATAATACATATAGGTATAAAATATAGACATAATAGATATAATAGATATAGGTATAAAATATAGACGTAATAGATATAGGTATAAAATATAGACATAAAGATATAATAAATATACGTATAAAATATGCACAGAAAGGATATAATAGATATAGGTGTAAAATGTAGACATAATATATATAGATAAAAAATAAAGACAAAATATATATAATGGATATAGATATACAATATAGACATAATATATAGTTATGAAATATAGACATAATAGTTATAATAGATATAGGTATAAAATATAGACAAAATAGATATAATAGATATAGGGATGAAATATAGACATAATATATATAATAGATATAGGTATAAAAGGTAGACATAATACATATAATAGACATAGGTATAAAATATAGACGTAACAGATACAATAGACATACGTATAAAATATGAACATGATAGTTGTAATAGCTAAAGGCATAAACTATAGACATAATAGATATAATAGATATACGTATACAATATAGACATAAAAGATACAATAGATATAGTTATAAAATATAGACAGATATAGGTATAAAATATAGACATAATAGATATAATAGATATAGGTATGAAATATGGACATAATAGACGTAGGAAAAAAATATACACATAATAGATATAATAGATATAGGTATCAAAGACAGACATACGTATAATAGATATAACATACAGACATAATAGATATAATAGATATAGGTATAAAATAGAGACATAATAGATACAATAAATACAGGTATAAAATATAGCCATAACAGATATAATAGATACAGGTATAAAATAGAGATACAATAAATATAGGTATAAAATATAGATATAATAGATATAATAGATATAGGTATAAAATATAAATATAATAGGTATAATAGATATAGGTATAAAATACAGATATAACAGATATAGATATAACATACAGATATAATAGATATAGGAATAAAATATAGATATAGATATAGGTATAAAATACAGATATAAGAGATGTAACAGATATAGGTGTAAATATAGACATAATAAATACAGGTATAAAATTTAGACGAAATAGATAAAATTGATAAAGGTATAAAATATAGATATAATAGATATAATAGGTATAAGTATAAAAAATAAACATAATAGATATAATAGATATAGGTATAAAATGTACACATAATAGATGCAATAGATATAATTATAAAATAGGGACTTAATAGATATAATAGATATAGGTATACAACATAGACATAATAGATGTAGGTATAAAATATAGACACAATAAATATAATAGATATACGTATAAAATGTAGACATAATAGCTATAGGTTTAAAATATAGACATAATAGATATAATAGATATAGGTATGAAATACAGACATAATAGATATAATAGATATAGGTATAAAATATAGACATAATATATACAATAGAGAGAGGTAAAAAATATACATAATAGATATAGGTATAAATTATAGACATTATAGATACAACGTATATAGTTCTAAAATATAGACATAATAGTTATAATACATATATGTATAAAATATAGACATAATAGTTATAGGTATAAAATATAGACATAATAGATATAATAAAGATGGATATAAAAAATAGACATAATAGATATAGGTATAAAATATAGACACAATAGATAAAATAGATATAGGTAGAAAATATAGACATCATAGATATAATAGATATAGGTAAAAAGTATAGACATCATAGATATAATAGACATAGTGATAAAATATAGACATAAAAGATTTAATACATATAGGTATAAAATACAGACATCATAGATATAATAGATATAGGTATAAAATATAAACATATAAGGTATAATTGATATGGGTATAAAATATAGACATAATAGATATAATAGATATAGGTATTAAATATAGACATAAGAGATATAATAGATACAGGTATAAAAATGGACATAATAGATATAATAGATAAAGGTATAAAATATAGACATAAAAGATATTATAGAGGTATAAAATATAGACATATTAGATATAATTGATAGAGTTAAAAAATATATAAATAATAGATATAATAGATAAAGGTATAAAATATGGACATAATAGATATAATAGATATAGGTATAAAATATAGATATAATAGATATAATAGATATTGGTATAAAACATAGACATAACAGATATAATAGACATAGGTATAAAATGTAGACAGAATAAATATAATAGATATCGGTATAAAATATAGACGTAATTGACATAGTAGATATACGTATAAAATATACACATAATAGATATAATAGATAAAGTTATAAAATATAGACATTAAAGATATAATAGATATAGGTATAAAACATAGACATAATAGATATGATATATATGGGTATAAAATATAGACATAATACATATGATATATATAGGTATTAAATATACACATAATAGATATAATAGAAATACGTATAGTATATAGATATAATAGATACAGATATAAAATATAGCTAAATAGATATAATAGATACAGGTATAAAATGTAGATATAATAGATATAATTATAAAATATAACAGGTATAATAGATAAAGGTATAAAGTATAGACCTAATAGATATAAAAGATATAGGTATAAAATATAGACATAAGAGATATAATAGATATAGGAATGCAATATAGATATCATAGATATAGGTATAGATATAGATATAGACATAGATATAGACATAGATAGAGATATAGATATAGACATAATAGATACAATAGATATAGACTTAATAGATATAATAGATATTGGTATAAAATAGCGACATAATAGATATAACAGATATAGTTAAAATATAGACAAAATAGATATAATAGGTATAGGTATAAAATATAGACACAAGAGATATAATAGATACAATTATAAAATGTAGACATAATAGATATAATAGATATAGGTATAAAATATAGACATAATAGATATAATATATACAGGTATAAAATATAGATATAATAGATATAGGTATAAAATATAGATATAATAGATATACGTATAAAGAATAGATATAATAGATATAGATATAAAATATAGACAGTAGATATAATAGATATAGGTATAAAATATAGATATAATAGATATAGGTATAAAATATAGTTATAGGTAGATGCATAAAATATAGATATAATAGACATAATAGATATAGGTATAAAACATAGACATAATAGATATAATAGATATAGGTATTAAATATAGACATAACAGATATAATAGACATAGGTATACAATATAGACATAATAGATATAATAGACAGTTATAAACGATAGACATCATAGCTATAATAGATACAGGTATAAAATATAGACATAATCGATATAGGTATCAAATATAGACATAATAGATATAATGGATTCAGGTATAAAATATAGACATTATAGATACAGGTATAAAATATAGACGTAAGAGATATAATGGATACAGTTATAAAGTGTATACATAATGGATATAATAGATATAGGTATAAAAAAAAGACATAATAGATGTAGGTATAAAATACAGACATAATAGATATAGGTATAAAATATAGACCTAATAGATATACCTATAAAATATAGACATAACATTTAAAATAGATATAGGTATAAAATACAGACATAATAGATATAATACATATAGGTATAAAACATAGACTTAATAGATACAGGTAAAAAATATAGACATAATAGATATAGGTATAATATTTAGACATAATAGATATAATAGATATGGTATAAAATATAGACATAATAGATATAGGTATAAAATATAGACATAAAGATATAATAGATATGCGTATAAAATATACACAGAGTAGGTATAATAGATATGTGTAAAATATAGACATAATAGATATAGATATAAAATATAGACCTAATATTTATAGTGGATATAGATATAAAATATAGACATAATATATAGTTATAAAATATAGACATAATAGATATAATACATATAGGTGTAAAATATAGACATAATATATAGTTATAAAATAAAGACATAAGAGTTATAATAGATATAGGTGTAACACATAGACATAATAGATATAGGTATAATATTTAGACATAATAGATATAATAGATATAGGTTTAAAATATGGACATAATAAGTATTATAGATGTAGGTATAAAATATGCACATAACAGATATATTATATATATGTATAAAATGTAGACATAATAGATATAGGTATAAAATAGAGAAATAATAGATATAATAGATATAGTTATGAAATATAGACGTAATAGATATTATACATATAGGTATAAAATACAAACATAATAGATATAATAGATATAGGCATAAAATATTGCCATAGTAGATATAATAGACATAGGTATGAAATACAGACATAATAGATATAATAGATATAGGTGTAAAATATAGACATAATAGATATGATATATATAGGTATAAAATACAGACATAATAGATATGATAGATATAGGTATAAAATATATACATAATAGATATAATTGATATAGGTATAAAATATACACATAATAGATATAATTGATATAGGTATAAAACATAGACATAATAGATACAATAGATACAGGTATAAAATATAGATATAATAGATATACGTATAAAATATAGATATAATAGATATGGATATGGGTATCAAATATACATATAATAGGTATAGGCATAAAATATAGACATAATAGTTATAATAGATATAGGTATAAAACATAGGCATAATAGATATAATCGATTGAGGTATAAAATATAGACATAATAGATATACGTATAAAATATAGATATAATAGATATAACAGATAGACATAATAGATATAATAGATGTAGGTATAAAACGTAGATATAATAGATATAATGGATATTAGTATCAAATATACATATAATAGATATAGGTATAAAATATATTTATAGTGGATATAATAGATAAAGGTATAAAACATAGACATCATAAATATAATACATATAGGTATAAAATATAGACATAATAGATATAATAGATAAAGATATAAAATATAGACATAATAGATATAATAGAGGTATAAAATATAGACATAATAGATATAATAGATATAGGTATAAAATATAGACATAATAGATATAATAGATAGAGGTATAAAATATAGACATAATAGATATAATAGATATACGTATAAAAAATAGATATAATAGATACAAGAATAAAATATAGACAGTAGATATAATAGATATAGGTATAAAATATAGTTAAAATAGATATAGGTATAAATTATAGATATAATAGATACAATAGATATAGGTACAAAATATAGACATAATAGATATAATAGATATAGGAATAAACTATAGATATAATAGATATAATGGATATAGGTATACAATATAGATATCATAAATATAGGTATAAAATATAGATATCGTGGATATAAGAAATATAGGTATGAAATATAGACTTAACAGATATAATAGATATAGGTATAAAATATAGACATAATAGATATAATAGATAATGATATAAAATATAGATATAATAGATATAATGGTTATTGGTATAAAATGTAGACATAATAGATATAGGTATAAATTATAGACATAACAGATATACTAGATATAGGTATAAAATATAGACATGATAGATAAAATAGATATAGGTATAAAATATAGACATAATAGATATAATAGATATAGGTATGAAATATAGATATAATAGATATTATATGTATAGTTATAAAATATAGACATAATAGATATAATAGATATATGTATAAGATATAGACATTATCGATATAATAGATATAGGTATCAAATATATACATAATAGATACAATAGATATATAAATGTAATATAGAAATAATTGAAATCGTTATAAAATATAAACAAAATAGATATAATAGATTGATATATATACGTATAAAATATTGTCATATTGGACATAATAGATAAAATAGATATTGGTATAAAATATAGGCATAATAGATATAATAGAGGTATGAAAATAGACATAATCGATATAATTGATAGAGTTATAAAATATAGACATAATAGATATAATAGATAGAGGTATAAAATATAGACATAATAGATATAATTGATATAGGAATAAAATACAGACATAATAGATATAATAGATATAGGTATAAACTATAGACATAAGAGATATAATAGATATAGGTATAAAATATAGACGTAATAGATATAGGTATAAAATATAGACATAACAGATATAATAGATGTAGGTATGAAATATAGACATAATAGATATAATATACATAGCTATACATTATAGACATAATGGGCATAATTGATATACATATAAAATATAGACATAATAGATATAATAGATATTGGTATAAAATATAGACATAAGAGATACAATAGATATAAGAATAAAAAATAGACATAATATATATGATACATATGGGTATAAAATATAGACATAATACATATGATATATATAGGTATAAAATATAGACATGATAGATATAATAGATATAGGTATAAAATATAGACAAAATAGATATAGGTAAAAAATATAGACAAAATAGCTATAATAGATATAGGTATAAAATATGGACATAATATATATAGGTATAAAATATAGACAGAATAGATACAACAGATATAGTTATACAATATAGAGATAATAGTTATAATAGTTATAGGTATAAAATATAGACAAAATAGGTATAGGTATAAAATACAGACATAAAAGATAAAATAGATACAGGTGTAAAATATAGACATAAAAATATAATAGATATAGGTATAAAATGTAGACATAACAGAGATAGGTATAAAATATAGATATAATTGATAGAGGTATAAAATATAGTCATATATATGATAGATATAGGTATAAAATATAGACATAAAAGTTATAATAGAGGTAAAAAATATAGACAGAATAGATATAATAGACATAGGTATAAAATATAGACAAAATAGATATAACAGATACAGGTGTAAAATATAGACATAATAGATATAGGTATAAAATATAGACATAATAGATATAATATATATAGGTATAAAATATAGACATAATAGATATAATAGGTACAGGTATAACATATAGACATAATAGTTATAGGTATAAAATAGAGACATAATAGATATAATAGATATAGGTAAAAAATATAGACATAAAGCATATAATAGATATAGACATAATGGATATAACAGATGTAGGTATAACATATAGACATAGTAGTTATAGGTACAAAATACAGACATAATAGATATAATAGATATAGTTATAAAGTATAGAACTAATAGTTAAAATAGATATCGCAATGAAATAGAGACATAATAGTTATAATAGATATAGGCATAAAATATAAACATAATAGATACAATAGATATAGGTATCAAATGTTGACATAATAGACATAATAGATATAGGTATAAAATATAGACATAATAGATATAATAGATAATGGTAAAAAATATAGACATAATAGATATAATTGATCGAGGTATAAAATAAAGATATAATAGATATAGGTATAAAATATAGGTAAAATAGACATAATAGCTATAGGTATAATAATATAGATATAGATATAAAATATTGATATAATAGATATAATAGATATAGGTATGAAATATAGATATAATACATATAGAAATAAAATAGAGACATAGTATATATAATAGATATAGGTTTAAAATATAGACATAATATATATAATAGATATAGGTATAAAATATAGACATAATAGATATAATAGAAATACGTATAAAATAGATATAATAGATATAGATATAAAATATAGATATAGTAGAAATAATAGATACAGGTATAAAATATAGATACAATAGATATAATAATGAAATAAAAATATAATAGATAAAATGGATCTTGGTATAAAATATAGACATAATAGATATAAAAGATATCGGTATAAAATATAGACATAATAGATATAATAGATATAGGTATAAAATATAGTCATAATAGATATAATATATACAGGTACAAAATATAGATATAATAGATATAGGTATAAAATATAGATATAATAGATACAGGAGATATATGTATAAAAATATATATAATAGAAACAGGGATAAAATATAGACAATAAATATAATGGATATAGGTTTAAAATGTGGATATAATAGATATAATTATAAAATATAAATATAATAGATATAATAGATATTCGAAAAAATTATAGATATAATGTATATAGGTATAAAATATGGTTACAATAGATATAAGTATAAAATATAGACATAATAGATATAATAGATATACGCATAAAATATAGACGTAATAGATACGATAGATATATGTATAAAATATAGATATAAAAGATATATCGGATATAGGTATTAAATATAGATATATTAGATATAGTTATAAAATATAGTTATAGTAGATATAATGGATATAGGCATAAAATATAGACAAAATAGATATAATAGATATAGGTATAAAATATAGACATAATAGATATAATAGATAAAGATATAAAATACAGACATAATAGATACAGGTATAAAGTATAGACACAATAGATGTAATAGATATAGGTATAAAATATAGCCATAATAGATATAATAGATATAGTTATAAAATATAGACATAAAAGATATAGGTATAAAATATAGAAATAATAGATATAATAGATATAGGTATGAAATACAGACATAATAGGTATTAAAGATATAGGTAAAAAATATAGACAAAATAGATGTAATAGACATAGGTATAAAATATAGACATAATTGATATAATAGATGGACATATAAAATAGAGATATAATAGATATAGGTATAAAATATAGGTAAAATATATATAATAGCTATAGGTATAATAATATAGATATAGATATAAAATATAGATATAATAGATATAATACATATAGGAATGAAGTATAGATATAATACATATAGGAATAAAATAGCGACGTAGTATATATAATAGATATAGGTATAAAATATAGACATAATATATATAATAGATACAGGTATAAAATATAGATATAATAGATATAATAGATATACGTATAAAATACAGATATAATAGATATAGGTATAAAATATAGATATATTAGTTATAATAGACATAGGTATAAATATAGATATAATATATAGTTATGAAATTTAAATATAATAGATATAATAGATATAGGTATAAAATATAGATATAATAGATATAGGTATAAAATATAGTTAAAATAGATAGAGGTATAAAATATATATATAATAGGTTTAATAGATACAGGTATAAAATACAGACATAATAGATATAATAGATACAGGCATAAAATATAGACATAAATATATAATAGAGGTATAATATATAGACATAATAGATATAATAGATAGGTATAAAATATAGACATAATAGATATAGACATAAAATACAGAAATAATAGATATAGGTATAAAATATATTCATAATAGATATACCTATAAAAGATAGACATAACAGTTATAATAGATATAGGTATAAAATATAGACATATTAGTTATAATAGATATAGGTATAAAATATAATCATAATAGATATAATATATATAGGTTTAAAATATAGACATAATAGATATAGGTATAAAAGATAGACATAATAGATATAGATATAGATATGAAATACAGACATAATAGATATTATAGATATAGGTATAAAATATAGACAAAATAGATGTAATAGACATAGGTATAAAATATAGACATATTAGATAAAACAGATATCGGTATAAAATATAGACATGAAAGATATAACAGATAGGGTATAAAATATAAATATAATAGATATAGGTATAAAATATCGATATAATAGATATAAAAGATATACGCATAAAATATAGATATAAAGATATAGGTATAAAATATAGATATAATAGATATAGATATAGGTATATTATATAGATATAATAGATATAATTATAAAATATAAATATATTAGATATAATAGATAAAGTTATAAAATATAGATACATAGATATCGATATAAAATATAGTTATAATAGATATAGGTATAAAATATAGAAATAATAGATATAATGGATATAGGTATAAAATGTAGACATAACAGATATAATAGATATAAGTATCAAATATAGACATAATAGATATAATAGATATAGGTATACAATACAGACATTATAGATATAATAGATATAGGTATAAAATATAGACATAATCGATATAATAGTTATGGTTATAAAATATAGACATAATAGATATAATAGATATAGGTATAAAACATACACATAATAGATATATTAGATACAGTTATAAAGTATACACATAAAAGATTTAATAGACATAGATATAAAATAAAAACATAATAGATATAGGTATATAATACAGACATAATTGATATAGGTATAAAATATAGACATAATGATATACCTATAAAATATAGACATACCAGTTATAACAGATATAGGTATAAAATATAGACATAATAGATATAATAGATATAGGTATAAAATATAGCCATAATAGATATAATAGATATAGGTATAAAATATAGACATAATAGATAAACGTATAAAATATAGAGATAACAGATATAAGAGATATAGGTTTGAAATACAGACATAATAGATATTATAGATACAGGTATAAAATATTGACAGAATAGATGCAATAGACATAGTTATATAATATAGACACAATAGGTATAATAGATATCGGTATAAAACATAGACATAAAAGATATAATAGTTAGGTGTATAAAATTTAGATTGATATAGTTATAAAACAGCGATATAATAGATATAATAGATATACGTATAAAATATAGATATAATATACATAGGTATAAAAAACAGCTATAATACATATAATAGATATATGCATAAAATATAGATATAATAGATAATATTATAAAATATAAATATAATAAATATAATAGATGAAGGTATAAAATATACATATAATAGATATCGGTATAAAATATACTTATAAAGGGTATAGGTATAAAATATAGATATATTAGATATAATAGATGTAGGTATAAAATATAGACATAAGAGATATAACAGAGATAGGTATCAAATATACACATAATAGATATAATAGATATAGGTGTACAATACAGACATCATAGATATAATAGATATAGGTATAAAATATAGACGTAATACATATACGTATAAAATATAGACATAATAGATATAATAGATATAGATATAAAATATAGACATAATAGATATAGGTATAAAATATAGACATAATAGATATAATAGATATAGGTATAAAATATAGACATAATAGATATTACAGATATAGGAATAAAAAATAACCATAATAGATATAATAGATACAGGTATAAAATATAGACATTATAGATATAGGTATAAAATATTGACATAATAGATATAATATATGTTCGTATAAAAAATAGATATAATAAATACAGGTATAAAATATAGACAATAGATATAATAGATATAGGTATGAAATACAGATATAATAGATAAAATTATAAAATATAAATATAATAGATATAATAGGTATAGTTATCAAATAGAGATATAATAGATATAGGTATAAAATATAGTTATAATAGATGTACGTATAAAATATAGACATAATAGATATAATAGATATAGGTATAAAATATAGACATAACAGATATAATAGATATAGGTATAAAAGATATACATACTAGAAATAATAGATATAGGTATAAAATATAGACATAATAGATATATGTATAAAATATAGTCATAATAGACATAATAAATATAATGGATAGAGGTATAAAATATAGACATAATAGATATAATAGAGGTATAAAATATAGACATAATAGATGTAATAGAGAGAGGTATAAAATATGGACATAATGGATATAATAGATAGAGGTATAAAATATGGACATAATAGTTTATAATAGATAGAGGTATAAAATATAGACATAATAGATATAAGAGATACAGGAATAAAATATAGATATAATAGATATAGTTATAAAATATAGACATAATAGATATAATAGATATAGGCATAAAATATAGACATAATAGATATAATACATATACGTATAAAATATAGACATAATAGATATAGGTATAAAGTATAGACAGAAATAATAGATAAAGTTGTAAAATATACACATAATAGATATAATAGATATAGGTATAAAATATACACATAATAGACATAATGGATATAGGTATAAAATATAGACATAACAAATATAGTAGAAATAGGTATAAAATGTAGACATAATAGATATAATAGATATAGGTATAAAATATAGACAAAATAGATATAGGTATAAAAAATAGACATCATGGATATAATAGATACAGGTATAAAATATTCACATAATAGATTTAATAGATATAGTTGTAAAACATAGACATAATAGACATAATGGATATAGGTATAAAATATAGACATAGTAGATATAATAGATGTAGTTATAAAATGTAGCCATAATAGTTATAGTAGATATAGGTGTAAAATGCAGACATAATAGATATTATATATTGACATAATAGATATAATACATACGGATATAAAATATAGACATAATGGATATAATAGATATAGGTATAAAATATGGACATAATAGATATAATAAATATACGTATAAAATATAGACATAAAATATATAGGTATAAAATATAGACATAATAGATAAAATAGATATAGGTATACAATATAGACATAATAGATATAATAGAGAGATGTATAAAATATAGACATAATACATATAATAGATAGAGGTATAAAATATAGACATAATAGTTATAATAGATATACGTATAAAATATAGACATAATAGATATAGGTATAAAATATAGACATAATAGATATAATAGATATAGTTATAAAACAGAGACATAATAGATATAATAGATATAGGTATAAAATAGAGACACAGTAGATATAATAGATATAGGTATAAAATATAGACATAATAGATACAATAGATAAAGTTATAAACTATAGACATAATAGATATAATAGATATACGTATAAAAAATAGACTTAATAGATATAATAGATATAGGTATAAAATATACATATAATAGAAGTAGGTATAAAAGATAGATATAATAGATATAATAGATATAGGTATAAAATATAGATATAATAGAGGTATAAAATATAGACATAATAGATATAGGTATGAAATATAGATATAATAGATATAGTTATAAAATATAAATATAATAGATACAATAGATATAGGTATAAAATATAGATATAATAGATACAGGTATAAAATATAGACATAATAGGTATAATAAATATAGGTATAAAACATAGACATGATAGATATAATAGATATAGGTATAACATATATTTATAATAGATATAATAGATACAGGTATAAAATATAGATATAATAGATATACGTATAAAATATAGATATAATAGATATAATAGATATAGGTACAAAATATTGACAAAATAGATATAATAGATATAATGAAAAATATAGACATAATGGATATAATAGATACAGGTAAAAAATATAGATATTGATATTGCTACAAAATATGGACATAATAGATATACTAGGTATACGTAAAAAATATAGACATAGTAGATATAATATATAGAGATATAAAATATAGACATAAAAGATATAATATATATAGGTATAAAATATAGACATAATACATATAATAGATATGCGTATAAAATATAGACATAATAGACATAATAGATATAATTATAAATATAGACATAATAGATATAATAGATATAGGTATAAAATATATATATAACAGATATAAAACGAATAGGTATAAAATATAGACATAATAGATAAAACAGATATAGGTATAAAATATAGACATAGCAGATATAATAGATATAGTTATGAAATACAGACATAATGGATATAATAGATATAGGTATAAAATGTCGATATAGATATAATAAATATAGTTATAAAATATAGACATAATACATATAACACATATATCTATGAACTACACACATAACAGATATAATAGATATATGTATAAAGTATAGACATAATCGATATAATAGATATAGGTATAATATATAGACATAATAGATATATCAGATATAGGTATATAACATAAACATAATAGATATAAGTATACAATATAGACATAACAGACATAATAGATATAGGTATAAAATATAGACCTAATAGATAGATATAAGTATAAAATATAGACATAATAGATATAGGTATAAAATATAGACATAATAAATATAATAGTTATAGGAATGAAATATAGACATAATACATATAGGTATAAAATATAGACATAATAGATATAAGTATAAAATATAGACATCATAGATATAATACATATAGTTATGAAATATACACTTAAGAGATATAACGAATAAAGGTATAAAATATAGACATAATAGATATAATAGATATAGGTATAAAATACACACATAATGGTCATAATAGATATAGGTATAAAATATAGATATAATAGATATAGGTATAAAATATAGATATAATAGACATAATAGATATAGGTGTACAATATAGATATATTAGATAAAATAGATATAGGTATAAAATATAGATATAATACACATAGGTATAAAATATAGACATAGTAGATATAGGTATAAAATATAGATATAATAGATATAGGCATAAAATTAGATATAATAGATATAGCTATAAAACATAGACATTATAGATATAGGTATAAAATATAGACACAATAGATACAATAGATTTAGGTGTAAAATATACACATAATAGATATAATAGATATAGGTATAAAATATAGACATAATAGATATAATAGATATAGGCATGAAATATAGAAATAATAAATATAAGAGACCAAGGTATAAAATACAGACATAACAGATATAATAGATATAGGTATAAAATATAGACATAAGAGATATAATAGATATAGGTGTAAAATATAGACATAATAGATATAATAGATACAGGTATAAAACGTAGACATAATAGATACAATAGATATAGGTATAAAATATAGACATAATTGATATAGTAGATATAGGTATAAAATATAGACATAATAGATATAATAGATATAGGTATTAAATCTAGACATAATAGATATAATAGATATCAGTGAAATATCGACATAATAGTTATAATAGATATAGATATAAAATATAGACATAGTAAATATAATAGCTATACGTATAAAATATAAACATAATTGATGTAATAGAAATAGGTATAAAATATAGACATAATATATTAGGTATAAATATAGACATAACAGATATAATAGATATATGTATAAAATATACACATAAAAGATATAGTAGATATTGGTAGAAAATATAGACACAACACATACAATAGACAAAGGTATAAAATATAGGCAGAATGGATATAATAGACATAGGTATAAAATATAGACGGAATAGATATAACAGATATAGGTATGAAATATAGAGACAATAGATATAATAGACAAAGTTATAAAGTATAGGCAGAATAGATGTAATAGATATAGGTATAAAATATACACATAATAGATATAATAGATATGGTATAAAATATAGACATAATAGAAATAATAGATATAGGTATATAATATAGATATAATAGAGTTATAATCAATATAGGTTAAAATAAAGATATCATAGATATAGGTTTAAAATATAAATATAACAGATACAATAGATATAGGTATAAAATATAGATATAATAGATATAGGTATAAAATATAGAGATAATAGTTATAATAGATATAGGTATATAATATAGACATAAAAGATATAATATATAGGTATAAAATATAAACAGATATAATAGATATAATAGATATTAAATAGAGAGGTATGAAATAAAGACATAAGAAATATAATAGATAGAGGTATAAAATATCGACAAAATGGATATAATACATAGAGTTATAAAATATAGACATAAAAGATATAATAGAGGTATAAAATATAGACATAATGGATATAATAGAGAGGTATAAAATATAGACATAATAGATATAATAGATAGATTTATAAAATATAGACAAAATAGAAATTATAGATGGAGGTATAAAATATCAACATAATAGATATAATAGATATAGGTATTAAATAAAGACATAATAGAAATAATAGATATAGGTATTAAATATAGACATAATAGATATAATAGATATAGGTATAAAATATTGACATAATAGATATAACAGGTATAGATATAAAATATAGACAGATATAATAGATATAGGTATAAAATATAGACATCATTGATATAATAGATATATACATAATATATATAATAGATATAGGTATGAAATATAGACATAATAGATATAATAGATATACTTATAAAATATAGACATAATTGATATAATTGATATAGGTATAAAATATCGACATATTAGATATAGATATAAAATATAGCCATAATGCGTATAACAGATATAGCTATAAAATATAACCATTATAGGTATAATAGATATAGGTATAAAATAGAGACATAATAGATTTAAGAGATATAGGTATAAAATATAGATATAATAGATATAGGTATAAAATATGGACATAATAGAAATAATAGATATAGGTATAAAATATAGACATAATATAGATTAATGAGATTAGTTTTAAAAATAGACAAATATAATGATAGAAGGTATAAAATATTGAACATAATACGGATAACAGATATAGGTAGAAAATATAGAAAAAAAACTGAATAGGTATACTAGATAGAGGTATTGAATATCGACATAAGAGATATAAGAGATATTTGGTAGAAAATATAGATATAAACTCGATCCAGGTATAAAATAGAGATATAATAGCTATATAGAACTTTATACTGTATACAATATAGTCTAATAATATAACGAGATCAGTATAAATTCTACTCTTAATACAATCATATAATTATTTTACGATTAATCCTCAGTTATAAAATAGAGATAATAATAGATATAGGTATAAATATAATATATAGATCCAGTTATAAACCATATAGATTTATAGATATAGTTTATCACAATATCAAATATTTGTAAATACATGATCTGGTCATACACTCCGCTATCTCGATCTACGGTGTCTCTCTCGCTCCTGGCTCTAACGCTCTATAGGTATCCTCACTCTACGCACTCGCCTCGCTCCAGGTCTCTACCCTATCATCATAGCTACATCAGCGTAGATCTACCAATAAGGTACGAATATCGGCTAAAGATTAAACATCGGGTTTTCCAACTCACCTCCCGAATCTCCGAGCTTGCTACTTCGCCTAATCGCAGCATATCAGATACCTACAGGTGTTACCTACCATACTCGCATAATATATAGCTCCCAATATAATCCCTTAATGCATTCGACTCAAATACTAGCATATAGTTATCTAGAATCGACTAACGGATATAATAATATTGCGTATAAACATATCATAATAGATAAGGGATAAAATACAGACATAATAGATAAATAGATATTAAGAACTAGACATAATAGATATAATAGGTATAAAAATATAGACAATATATAAATGATATAGGTATAAAAATAACATATTAGGTATAATAGATAGGTATAAATACAGACTAAATATAAAAGAGATAGGTATAGAAATATAGATATATAGATATAGGTATAAAATATAGACATAATAATAAAATAGATATAGAGATAATAAAATAAGATATAATAAATAGAAGAGTGTAATATAAAATATAGATACATGAGATTCTATTAGAACATATATTTGAATAATATAGATATAGTAACATAAGCATATTAAGATATAGGTATAAATATAACTAAAGATATAATAGGTATAAGGTGTTAAAATAGTAGACATAATAAATATAATAGATATAGGTAAAAATATGACATAGTAGTTATAATAGATATAATAATAAGATTATAACAGATAAGTAAAAAGATAGACATAATAATAAGGTTTAAAAATATAGACATAATAGATAATAGGTATAAAATAGTATAGACATAGACTAAATATATAGATAGATGGTTATAAATATAGACATAATAATATAATAGATATAGGTATAAATAAGACAGAATAGATAGCTTAAAATATAACATAAAAGTTATAATAGATATAGGAATAAAATATAGACATAATAGATAGGTATAAAATAACATAATAGATATATACGTTATAGAAAAATATAACATAAGATATAATAGATATAGGTATTAAATGCTGAGCATAATAGGTTATAAAATATAGACTTAATTAACAAGATTGTAGGTATAAAATATAGACTTAAAAGTATAATAATATAGGTATAACAATATAGACATAATAGATATAGGTATAAAATATAGACATAGTTATAATAGATAGAGGTAATAAAATATAGACATAATAGATATAGTAGATATAGGTATAAAATAGCGACATATAGATTACAGTATAAAATATAGACAATAAATATAATAGATAGTATAAATATAGACATAATAGATATAATGAATATAGTTGAAAATATAGACATAATAGATAGAATTAGATAACGGTAAAAATACAGACCTAAGAATTATAGGTATAAAATGTAGACATAATAGATATAATAGATAAAGGTATAAATATAGTACAAATAGATATAATAGATATAGTATCCGTGGGACTAGCGCTTCCGCCACCCATCGCCCGCGAGTTTTTTATATTTTTAGTAGAGACGAGGGTTTCACCCCGTTAGCCAGGATGGTCTCGATCTCCTGACCTTGGTGAGACGCCACGCCTCGGCCTCCCAAAGTGCTGGGATGACAGGCTTGAGCCCACCACGCACGGCCCACTTATTAGTTTTAAACAGGGTTCTCACTCTGTCCACTCAGGTTGTGTGGGCACAGTGGCATGATCACAGCTCACTGGCACCTTGACCCTCCCAGGCTTGGAATCATCCTAAGTAGCCTCTTAGGAGGTTTTGGGACTACAGGAGCGGAACTACAGGTGTGTACTATCCCTGCTCAGCTATTTGTTAAAAAAATATATCGTTTTGAGACCCATGTCCACTACAATTGCCCAGCTGGTCCTCAAAACCGTGCTCAATAGCCCCTCCTCCCACTTTTGACCTCACCAAATGCTGGGATTCAGGCCCTTAAGCCAACAGGCGGGCTGAAAAACTGCCTTCATGTTGGTCTAACACAATGAGATTTTGGATAGGGTAACAAAAGCACAGGAAAACAAAAAGAAAAAGGAAAAAAAGTAGGCCTAGAATCAAAGTAAAAAGGTTCGACATAGAGGAAGTAGACAATTATAAAATGAAAAGGCAGCATATGGATTTGAGAATATAGTTGCACGTCAATTAATCTGAAAAAGGAGTTAAGATTAGAAATATATAAAGAACTCACAGAAGCGGAAAGAAGAATACCGTTAAAATATGGACAAAGACTGATTAGACAAGCATCTAAAAAAGACATAAAATGACATAGTAGTATGAAAAGGTGTTCACCATCACTAATGATCAGATAAATGCAACTCAAAATCAGTATCACCTACCCAATAGGAAAGGGACCTTTATTAGAAAGACAAGAACAGCAAGTTTTGTGAGGCTATGAAGAAAAGACAACTGTAGCGCACTGTTGATAGGAATGTCAATTGTTGCAATCATTATAAAACAATGTAGTTTCCTAAGGAAAATTGAAAGAGAACTGCCATATGACCAAGAATCTCTCTGCTGCGATACACTCAAAAGAAATGAAACGAGCATCTTGTAGAGACCAGCTCATGCTCAATGTTCATTGCAGCATTATTCATTCACAATAACGCAAGATAGGAAAACAACCTAAACTTCCATCAATGATGGTGGATAAAGAAATTAATGTGGCAATGGATGATTCGCCTTAAAAATAGTCCTGCCGTTTGTAAACAACACGGATGAACCTGGAGAATAACGATGTTAATGAAATAAGACAGATCAAAAAAGAAAACGTCCTCCCCTCGCTCTCCTGAGTGTCGATACGGTTTGTATCCTGTATGTCCATCCAAATATCATGTTGAATTGTAATTCCCCATAATTGGAGTGGAGTCCAGTGGGAGGGAATTGGATCATGGAAGTGGGATTTCCTTCTTGGTACGGTCCTCAGGAATAGTGACTGAGTTCTCCCAAGGTCCCGGGTCGTTTAAAACAGTAGTGGACACACTCTCTTCCCTCCTCGTGCTCTGTTCCTGCCATGTAAGATGCCCTGTTTCCTGAGCTTTTGCCTCCCCCATAAGTGAAAGCTCCCTGAGCCTCCCCAGAAGCAGATCGTGCCATGTTTCCTGCATGGACGTCAGAACCATTGAGCCCATTACCCCTCTTTGCCTTAACAAATTATCCAGTCTCAGATTTTTGTTAGAAGCATTCAAAACTGGGCAAATACAAGGTGTTGGCATAGATAAAGAATTAATAATACATAGAGACATGGTGGAAGTGGAGTTACCAGAAGTCAGATTAGAGTTAGGGCAGAAATGGAAGAGATGAAGGGTTAAAAGTAAAATTGTGCAGCTAGGCAGGTCAGTCCGAGAGAACTATCTATAAAAGGGAAGACGATGTGAATAATATTGTTTACCCACAGAAAATTGGCTAAAGGAGAAGATTTTAGGAGATCTCACAATTTTAAAAAAGATGACTTCATAAGGTTATGGATATGTTAATTGGCTTGACTATAGATTCAATTTAACTATGTATGTGCCATATCAAAACATAGGGTAGAACTTAAATTATATGTATAAATAATAAAACAAAATTTGAATTTTGAAAGAAAAGGAAAGCATAGGCAAAAAAGGGTGGAAGAAGGCTAAAGACATAAAAGGGATTGAATGAATAATTTAATTTGTTACCAACAAGAAACTTAATAAAAACAAAAGCAATTAAACACAAAACACAAGCCAAAGGAAGCATTAACAACAGAAATAAAATGCAAATTGTTCAAAATGCAGAAAAAGCAAGATGTGAAACTTCCCCTTTAAAATAATCATAATTAGTAATCTTCCAACGACACTAACAAATATAAAAGGACAAAGTACAAAATTGGGCCAACTAGTCGGAATTAAATGGAAGTGGATCACTAGAGATTCTACAGCCAATGACAAGATAACAAGGGAAATATTCGAAAACGTGCACTCATCAACTAGACAACTTAGGATAAATGGATCCATTTTCCCTCAAAACCACATGGCCTGAACGGAAACTCAAGATGATCCAAAGAGCACGTATAACCATCAAAGATCTTAATTCAATAATTAAATTGTCTTCAAAATATAAATCGTTTAGACGCAACAGATGTTTTGATGGCTTTACTGATCATTCGACCCAACAGTGTAAAAAATGATTACAATTTTTAATAAGCCTCGTCTAGAAAACAGAAGATAGGAGATTGCCAAATACTCATGGTGTAGGAGCAGTATTACTGAAACACAAAAGTGCATTAAGGCAAGCGTCCTGCCCCCACCATAAAGAAACTACAACAAAGAGCTGTCCAAATGTAGATGCAAAATACGCAAAAAATATTAGCGAACAAAATTTAAAAATGTACAAAATAATTATACCCTATGACCAACTGAAATTTATTTATTTCAGGATTTCAGCCTGGTTTGAAGAGTTGAATATCAACAATTGCAATTCCCACCATATCAAAAGGTCAAAGAAGCAAATTTCTTATTATGCTAAAGTAAAAGAGGAAACATTAAAAAAAATCCAACACCAGCCAGGCTACAATGGCTCAAGCGATCGTACCCCAGCATTTTGGGAGGAGGCGAGGTGGGCAAATATCCACACCTGAGATCAGAAGCTTGAGACCAGCCTGGCCAACATGGGTGAAACTGCATATCTACTCAAAATACAAAAATTAGCCAGTGTGGTGGTGGGTGCCTGTAAGCCAGCTACGCAGGAGGCGGAGGCAGGAAAATGGCTCAAACCTGGGAAGCAGAGGTTGCAGTGGCAGGGCACTGAACTGCAGCCTGGGGGAAGAGTGAAACTTGTCCCTCTGAAAAAACAAAATGAAATCATAAAATAAAAATAAAAACCATCCAACACTCACTCATATTTTAAAAAAAAAAAAACAAGGCAAGGATGGCCGATAGGACACTCCAGGCTTCCAACTCACACGCAACGACACAAAAGACCGGTGATTTCTGCATTTTCAACTGAGGTACCGGGTCATTCTCACTAGTAGTGACGGACAAAATCGGTGCTGGTCAGAGCTGCGCAAGCCTGACCAGCGAGAGCTAAGCAGGGCGAGGCATCACCACACCTCACCGGAAGCGCAAGGGGGAAGGGAATCCGTGTGCCCGAGCCAGGGGAACTGGAGACACACAACACCTGGAAAAATCGGTAACTCCCACCCAATAAATGACATTTAAAAAAGCAAACAGGCACACCAGGAAAGAGTGTATCCCACACATGGCCGGGAGGGTCCCACCAACGCCCATGGAGCATCCCTCCCTCACTGCTAACACAAGCGTCTGCAATCGACTTCCGCAGGGCAGCGGCGAGGCTGGGGGGGAGGGGGCAAAACCTGCCATTGCTGAGGCTTAGTAGGTAAACAAAAGCCACTGGGAAAGCGCGAACTGGTGGACTCAACAGCAGAGCTCAAGAAGCTGCCTGTCTCTGTAGTCTCCACCTCGCTGGGGACAGCGCACAGCTGAAGACAAACAAGGGGAAGCAGCGGGGGGCAGGTGCAGACGCCAACGACTCGTCTGGACAGCTTTTGGGGAGAGCCGTGGATCTCCCAAAGGCGAGGTGAGAATTCGAAAGGACAGACTGCCTGCCAGGTGGTTCCCTGAAACCCCTGAGTAGAGCCTAGCTGGGAGACTCCCCCCACGAGGGGCAAGTCCGGACACCCCACACCTCACAGGTGGGAGACACCCCTGAAATGAAACTTTTCCAAAGGAAGAGAATCAACAGTACAATCACGATTCCGCAATATTCTATCGTCGCAACCTCTGCTGCTGATACCCAGCAACAGGGTCCTGGAGTGGACCTCAGCAATCCCACAGACCAACAGACAGTCCTTCTGACTGTCAGAAGGACAACTATCAAACAGGAAGGACACCTATACCAAAACCCCATCAGGACGTCAACCAATCACATCAAAGACCAGAGACAGATAAAACACAAAGATGGGGAAGAAGCAGGGCAGAAAAGCTGGAATTCCAAAATAGAGCGCATCTCCCCCTGCAGAAGGACGCAGGCCCATCGCCAATCAACGGATCAGAGCTTGGTTCAAGAATGAATTTGACGAGATGAGAGAGAAGGCTTTCATTTCAGTCCATCAAACTTATTCAGAGCTAAAGAGGAATTATGTACCCAGCGCAAAGAAACTAAAAATCTGAAAAAAGAGTGAAGAAATGACAGCTAGACGAAGTAATGCAGAGAAGGGTCCATAAACGAAATGACGAGATGAAAAACCATGACACGAGAAATACGTGACAAATTGCACAAGCTTCAGTAACCGACTCGATCCAACCTGGAAGAAAGAGTATCAGCATTGGATCAAATAAGAAACTGAAGCGAGAAAGAAACCAAAAGAAAAAAAGAAGAAAAAGAAATGAACAAAGCCTGCAAGAAGTATGGGATTAGTAAAAAACCAATCTACGTCTGATTGGGTGGGCCGGAAAGTGAGGGGGAAAATGGAAACCAAGTGTGGAAACACGCTTCAGGATTATCATGCCAGGAGAACTCCCAAACCTAAGTAGGCAGCCAACAGTCAAATCAGGAAATACAGAGAACGGCCACAAAGATACTCCGCCAGAAGAGCAACTCCCAAGACACAGAAATTGCCAGATTCACCAAAGTTGGTAAAATGAAGGAAAAATCTTAAGGGCAGCAAGAGAGAAAGGTCGGGTTACCCACAAAGGGAAGCCCATCAGACTAACAGCAGGATCTCTCGGCAGAAACCTCTACAAGCAAGAAGAGAGGGGGGCCAATATTCAACGTTTATTAAAAAAAAGAATTTTAAAACCCAGATTTTCATATCCAGCCAACTAGTTTCATAAAGGGAAGGAGAAATACAATCCTAATACAGATAGCAAATGGCTTAGAGATTTTGTCACCACAGGGCCTGCCGTCAAGAGACCCTGAGGGAGCCCTAACTGGAAAGGAACAACCGGTACCAGCCATTGCAAAACATGCCAAATGTAAAGAAAACGACCAGCGAGGCGAGGAAGAACGGCATCAACTAACGAGCAAAATACCATTAATATCAATATGCAGGATCACTTCCACAAGTAACAATATTAACCTTAAATGGTTAATGGACTAAATGCTCCCAATTAAAAAGACACAGACTGCAAACTGGATAAAGGGTCAATACTCATCAGTCTGCGTTAGTCAGGAGCACATCGCACAATGCATAGACCTCATAAGGCTCAAAATAAGGGATGGAGGAAGATCTCCAAGCAAATGGAGAACAAAAAAAGGAGGGGTTGCAATCCTAGTCCTCTGATAACAGACTTTAAAACGCACCAAGATCAAAAGAACAAAGAAGGCGGCATTACATAATGGTAAAGGGAGTCCAATTTCAACAGGAAGAGCTAACTCTCCTAAATATAGATGCACCCAATACAGAGCACCCAGATTCATAAAGCAAGTCCGTAGAGAATTACAAAGAGACTTAGACTCCCATAACATGATGGAGACTTCAACCTCCGCTGTCAAACATTACAGATCAACTAGACAGAAAAGTTTAACAAGGATATCCAGGAATGTGAACTCATCTCTGCACCAAGCGGACCTAGATAGACATCTGATAGAACTCCTCCCACCCAAATCACAGAAATATACATGCTTCTCAGCACCACAAAAAAAAAAAAAAAAAAAAAAAAAATCAGCACTAATTCCAAAATTGACCACAATAATTGAAGTAAAGCACCTCCGCACCAAATGTAAAAAGAGAAATTATAACAACTTTCTCTCACCACAGGGCAATCAAATAGACTCAGGACAAGAACTCAATCAAACCGCTCAACTACATGGAAACGAACAACCTGCTCCTGAATTACTACTGGGTACACAACGAAATTAAAGCAGAATAAAGATGTTTCTTTTGAAACGGAATGAGAACAAGATACAACATACAAGAAATCTCTGGGGACCATTAAAGCATGTGTAAGGGAAATTATAGCACTAAAGGCCCACAAGAAGAAGCAGGGAAAGATTTAACACGGACACGCTAACATCACAATGAAAGAACTAGAGAGGCGAGCAAACACTTCAAAAGCTGCAGAAGGCAAGAAATAACGTAAGTCAGAGCAGAACTGAAGGAGATAGAGACACAAAAAACCCGCCAAAAATCAATGAAGCCAGGAGTTGGTTTTTTGAAAGATCACAAAATTGAGCAGACCGCTAGCAAGACTAATAAAAAGAAAGAGAGAGGAATCAATAGACGCAATAAAAAATGATAAGGGGATATCACCACTGAACCCCACAAAATACACGACCATCAGAGAATACTATAACGCCTCTACGCAAATAACCTAGAAAATCTGAAAAATGGATACTTTTTTCCACTTTCCTGGACAGTTACACTCGGTCCCAAGACTAAACCAGGAAGAATTGAATCCCTGATAGACCAATAGCAGGAAATCTGAAATGAGGCAACAATTAATAGCCTACCCACCAAAAAAAGTCCAGGACCAGATGGATTTCACAGCTGAATTCTAACAGAGGCACAAGAGAGGAGCTGGTACCATTCCTCGGAAACTATTCCAATCAAATAGAAAAAGAGGGAATCCTCCCTAACCAATTTTAGGAGGCCAACATCATCCTGAATAACCAAAGCCGGCAGAGACACAACAAAAAAAGAAGTTTGACCAATATCCTGATGAAACAGCTATGCAAAATTCTCAATAAAATACTGGAAAAAAAACCGGATTCAGCAGCAATCAAAAAGCTTATCCACCAGGAATCAGTGGCTTCATCCCTGGGATGCACGCTGGGTTCAACATTCACAAATCATAAACTTAATCCAGCATATAACATAACCAAACACAAAAACCACAGTGATTATCTCATAGATACAGAAAAAGAAGCCTTTTGACAAATTCAAAACGCCATCAATGCTAAAAATCTCATAAATTAAGGTATTTGATGGAACGTACCCTCAAAATAATAAGAGCTATTTATGACAAACGCCACAGCTGATATCATGCTGAATGGGCAAAAACGGAAAATCCCCTTTGAAAACTGGCACAGAGACAGGAATGCCCTCTGTCACAACCTCCTATTCAACATAGTGTGGGAGTTCTGGCTAGGGCACAGGCAAGAGAAAGAATCAAGGGTATCAAGTTTAGGAAAAAGAAAGAAGTCAAATTGTCCCGGTGTTGCAATGAATGATTGTAAGTTAGAAAACCCCATCGCCTCAGCCAAAATCTCCTTAAGCGGATAAGCAACTTCAGCAAAGTCTTCCAGATACAAAAGTAATGTTGCAAAAATCACAAGCATTCTATACAACCAGTAACAAGACAAGCATAGAGCCAAATCAAGGAAATGAAATTCAATTCACAATTGCTGTCAAGAGAGAAAATACCTAGGAATCCGCCTTAAATGGAGGTAAAGGACCTCTCTTCAAGGAGAACTACAAACCACTGCTCAGGAATCAAGAGGACACAAATAAATGGAAGGAACATACATGCGCATGGATAGGAATAATCAAGTCGTGAAAATGGCCATACTGCCCAAGGTGATTTATAGAGTCAATGCCATCGCCCAGCAGCGTAACCACATGAGTTTTCCCTTCAACAGAATTGGGGAAAAAAACTGCTTTAAAGTTCCATATGGACCAAAAAAAGAGCCGCATGCCAAGACAAGCCTAAGTCAAAAAGGACAAAGCTGAGGCATCACGCACCTAACTTCAACTAAGCTACAAGCTACAAGTAACCAAAACAGCATGGTACTGGTAACCAAAACAGAGATATAGACCAATTGAACAGAACAAGTCCTCAGAATTAAGAACCACACATCTACAACCATCGAGCTTTGAAAAACCAGAGAGAAACAGAAATGGGGAAAGGAATTCCTATGTAAATAAATTGGTACTGGGAAAATTGGCTAGCCATAAGTAGAAACTGAAACGGGAGCCTTTCCTTACTCCTTATACGAAGATTAAAGTCATATGGATTAAGTACTTAATGTGAGACCTAATACCATAAACCCTAGAGAAATCTAGGTAAGTAACCCATCAGGGACATGGCAAGGACTTCATGTCAACAACCAAAAGCACGGCAAGCAAAAAGGCCAAATTGACAAATGGGATCTCATTAACTAAAGAGCTTTGCACAGCAAAAGGAACGACCTCAGAGTGAACAGGCAACCTACAGAATGGGAGACACATTTTTGGGAACATCTCAAAGCTGACAAAGGCTAAGATCCGGAATCTACGAAGACTCAAACAAATATCAAGAAAAAACAACAACCCCATCAAAAAGTGGGGAAGAATATGACACGAACTTTCTCAAAGAAGCATTCATAAAGCAAAACAGACACAGAAAAAATGCTCATCAGAACTCGCCATCAAAGAAATGGCAAATCAAATCCACAATGAGATACCAATCCAGCACCAGTAGAAGGGCAATCATTAAAAAGTCAGGAAACAACAGTTGTGTTGGAGAGAGTGGAGAAATAGGACCTTTTACACTGTTGGTGGGATTGTAAACTAGTTCAAACCATTATGGAAAACAGTAAAAAAAATGGCAATTCCGCAAGTATCTAGAACTAGAATGTAACCATAGACCCAGCCATCCCACTACGGGGTATATACCCAAAGGAGTATAAATGAGTTCACTAAAGACACAAATGCACACGTTTGTTTATTGCGGGCACTATTTCCAATAGCAAACTTTGATCAACCCAAATGTCCATCTGTGAACAGACTGGATTAAGAAAATGTGGCACATAGTATTACACAATGGAATACTATGCAGCCATAAAAAAGATAGTTGGCGTCGTGGAGGACATGGGAGGCAAGCTGGAAACCAGCATTCTTAGCAAACAATCACAGAAGAGAAAACCAACACCGCATGTTTCTCACTCATAGGTGGGAACTGAACAATGAGATAACTTGGACTCGGAAGGGGAA
>NW_022143137.1:0-29983 GCF_007565055.1 Rhinopithecus roxellana | reverse complement strand
GGGACCCGCCCCCCCGCGATCCGGGGCCGCCAGCCGCCGCCACGCCACGTCTATTTGGGAATCATATCGCAATCTTCCTCCTACAGATCAATTACATTATCCCAGCTGTGTGTCTACTCCCAGCAATATTGCCTGTCTATATCCCTTCTTGGACGGAAATTTGAAGCAATATCATTGGGTGAGTGTACATCTTTGTGATGTTTTAAGTAGTAACATCCTCCCCCTGGTGGATATCAACAACGATCAATTAATTATTAATATTAATAAATATATTACATATTAATACTAATAATCGATATTAATGATCACAATAAACTTCGTAAAAATTTATGGTGGATTAAAATGTAAAGATTTGGAATGCTAATTAATATTAATATCAAAATAATTTTCAAAGAATGATATCCGCATGAATGTTACTTAAATCAATAAAAAGTGATGCGGATAAGAAAATTCCGATTAGTATTAGGACTAATAATATTGTTCATTAACATGAATATTAATAATTAATAGTAAGATTGCATAATCAGGTACTTAAAATAATGAAATTAAAATGGTATCCTATTATTAGTACCGTTGAGAATATGAAAATCGATCATTGGTGTAATAACTATATTATTACCGGAATACCACAGGCAGTGTACACCTATTGTGGGCCCCAAACGCCGCCACATTACGGCCCCCACGACTGGGGCCTCCATCGCCGGGGGGCGGGGGACCCGCCCCCCCGCGATCCGGGCCAGCCGCCGCCACGCCACCCCCCCCGGCGGCTGGCGGACCCCCATCGCCGGGGGCGGGGGACCCGCCCCCCCGCGATCCGGGGCCGCCAGCCGCCGCCACGCCACGCCCCCCGGCGGCTGGCGGACCCCCATCGCCGGGGGGCGGGGGACCCGCCCCCCCGCGATCCGGGGCCGCCAGCCGCCGCCACGCCACGCCCCCCCGGCGGCTGGCGGACCCCCATCGCCGGGGGGCGGGGGACCCGCCCCCCCGCGATCCGGGGCCGCCAGCCGCCGCCACGCCACGCCCCCCCGGCGGCTGGCGGACCCCCATCGCCGGGGGGCGGGGGACCCGCCCCCCGCGATCCGGGGCCGCCAGCCGCCGCCACGCCACGCCCCCCCGGCGGCTGGCGGACCCCCATCGCCGGGGGGCGGGGGACCCGCCCCCCGCGATCCGGGGCCGCCAGCCGCCGCCACGCCACGCCCCCCCGGCGGCTGGCGGACCCCCATCGCCGGGGGGCGGGGGACCCGCCCCCCCCGATCCGGGGCCGCCAGCCGCCGCCACGCCACGCCCCCCGGCGGCTGGCGGACCCCCATCGCCGGGGGGCGGGGGACCCGCCCCCCCGCGATCCGGGGCCGCCAGCCGCCGCCACGCCACGCCCCCCCGGCGGCTGGCGGACCCCCATCGCCGGGGGGCGGGGGACCCGCCCCCCCGCGATCCGGGGCCGCCAGCCGCCGCCACGCCACGCCCCCCCGGCGGCTGGCGGACCCCCATCGCCGGGGGGCGGGGGACCCGCCCCCCCGCGATCCGGGGCCGCCAGCCGCCGCCACGCCACGCCCCCCCGGCGGCTGGCGGACCCCCATCGCCGGGGGGCGGGGGACCCGCCCCCCGCGATCCGGGGCCGCCAGCCGCCGCCACGCCACGCCCCCCCGGCGGCTGGCGGACCCCCATCGCCGGGGGGCGGGGGACCCGCCCCCCCGCGATCCGGGGCCGCCAGCCGCCGCCACGCCACGCCCCCCCGGCGGCTGGCGGACCCCCATCGCCGGGGGGCGGGGGACCCGCCCCCCCGCGATCCGGGGCCGCCAGCCGCCGCCACGCCACGCCCCCCCGGCGGCTGGCGGACCCCCATCGCCGGGGGGCGGGGGACCCGCCCCCCCGCGATCCGGGGCCGCCAGCCGCCGCCACGCCACGCCCCCCCGGCGGCTGGCGGACCCCCATCGCCGGGGGGCGGGGGACCCGCCCCCCCGCGATCCGGGGCCGCCAGCCGCCGCCACGCCACGCCCCCCCGGCGGCTGGCGGACCCCCATCGCCGGGGGGCGGGGGACCCGCCCCCCGCGATCCGGGGCCGCCAGCCGCCGCCACGCCACGCCCCCCCGGCGGCTGGCGGACCCCCATCGCCGGGGGGCGGGGGACCCGCCCCCCCGCGATCCGGGGCCGCCAGCCGCCGCCACGCCACGCCCCCCCGGCGGCTGGCGGACCCCCATCGCCGGGGGGCGGGGGACCCGCCCCCCCGCGATCCGGGGCCGCCAGCCGCCGCCACGCCACGCCCCCCCGGCGGCTGGCGGACCCCCATCGCCGGGGGGCGGGGGACCCGCCCCCCCGCGATCCGGGGCCGCCAGCCGCCCCACGCCACGTCTATATTGGGAATCATATCGCAATCTTCCTCCTACAGATCAATTACATTATCCCAGCTGTGTGTCTACTCCCAGCAATATTGCCTGTCTATATTCCCTTCTTGGACGGAAATTTGAAGCAATATCATTGGGTGAGTGTACATCTTTTGTGATGTTTTAAGTAGTAACATCCTCCCCCTGGTGGATATCAACAACGATCAATTAATTATTAATATTAATAAATATATTACATATTAATACTAATAATCGATATTAATGATCACAATAAACTTCGTAAAAATTTATGGTGGATTAAAATGATAAAGATTTGGAATGCTAATTAATATTAATATCAAAATAATTTTCAAAGAATGATATCCGGCATGAATGTTACTTAAATCAATAAAAGTGATGCGGATAAGAAAATTCCGATTAGTATTAGGACTAATAATATTGTTCATTAACATGAATATTAATAATTAATAGTAAGATTGCATAATCAGGTACTTAAAATAATGAAAATTAAAATGGTATCCTATTATTAGTACCGTTGAGAAAATGAAAATCGATCATTGGTGTGTAATAACTATATTATTACCGGAAACCACAGGCAGTGTACACCTATTGTGGGCCCCAAACGCCGCCACATTACGGCCCCCACGACTGGGGCCTCCATCGCCGGGGGCGGGGGACCCGCCCCCCCCGATCCGGGGCCGCCAGCCGCCGCCACGCCACCCCCCGCCGGCGGCTGGCGGACCCCCATCGCCGGGGGGCGGGGGACCCGCCCCCCGCGATCCGGGGCCGCCAGCCGCCGCCACGCCACGCCCCCCGGCGGCTGGCGGACCCCCATCGCCGGGGGGCGGGGGACCCGCCCCCCCGCGATCCGGGGCCGCCAGCCGCCGCCACGCCACGCCCCCCGGCGGCTGGCGGACCCCCATCGCCGGGGGCGGGGGACCCGCCCCCCCGCGATCCGGGGCCGCCAGCCGCCGCCACGCCCCCCCCCGGCGGCTGGCGGACCCCCATCGCCGGGGGGCGGGGGACCCGCCCCCCCGCGATCCGGGCCGCCAGCCGCCGCCACGCCACGCCCCCCGGCGGCTGGCGGACCCCCATCGCCGGGGGCGGGGGACCCGCCCCCCCCATCCGGGGCCGCCAGCCGCCGCCACGCCACGCCCCCCCGGCGGCTGGCGGACCCCCATCGCCGGGGGGCGGGGGACCCGCCCCCCCGCGATCCGGGGCCGCCAGCCGCCGCCACGCCACGCCCCCCCGGCGGCTGGCGGACCCCCATCGCCGGGGGGCGGGGGACCCGCCCCCCCGCGATCCGGGGCCGCCAGCCGCCGCCACGCCACGCCCCCCCGGCTGGCGGACCCCCATCGCCGGGGGGCGGGGACCCGCCCCCCCGCGATCCGGGGCCGCCAGCCGCCGCCACGCCACGCCCCCCCGGCGGCTGGCGGACCCCCATCGCCGGGGGGCGGGGGACCCGCCCCCCCGCGATCCGGGGCCGCCAGCCGCCGCCACGCCACGCCCCCCCGGCGGCTGGCGGACCCCCATCGCCGGGGGGCGGGGGACCCGCCCCCCCGCGATCCGGGGCCGCCAGCCGCCGCCACGCCACGCCCCCCCGGCGGCTGGCGGACCCCCATCGCCGGGGGGCGGGGGACCCGCCCCCCCGCGATCCGGGGCCGCCAGCCGCCGCCACGCCACGCCCCCCCGGCGGCTGGCGGACCCCCATCGCCGGGGGCGGGGGACCCGCCCCCCCGCGATCCGGGGCCGCCAGCCGCCGCCACACGCCCCCCCGGCGGCTGGCGGACCCCCTCGCCGGGGGGCGGGGGACCCGCCCCCCCGCGATCCGGGGCCGCCAGCCGCCCCCACGCCACGTCTATATTGGGAATCATATCGCAATCTTCCTCCTACAGATCAATTACATTATCCCAGCTGGTGTGTCTACTCCCAGCAATATTGCCTGTCTATATTCCCTTCTTGGACGGAAATTTGAAGCAATATCATTGGGTGAGTGTAACATCTTTTGTGATGTTTTAAGTAGTAACATCCTCCCCCTGGTGGATATCAACAACGATCAATTAATTATTAATATTAATAAATATATTACATATTAATACTAATAATCGATATAATGATCACAATAAACTTCGTAAAAATTTATGGTGGATTAAATGATAAAGATTTGGAATGCTAATTAATATTAATATCAAAATTAATTTTCAAAGAATGATATCCGGCATGAATGTTACTTAAATCAATAAAAAGTGATGCGGATAAGAAAATTCCTGTATTAGTATTAGGAACTAATAATATTGTTCATTAACATGAATATTACTAATTAATAGTAAGATTGCCTAATCAGGTACTTAAAATAATGAAAATTAAAATGGTATCCTTATTAGTACCGTTGAGAATATGAAAATCGATCATTGGTGTGTAATAACTATATTATTACCGGAAATACCACAGGCAGTGTACACCTATTTGTGGGCCCAAAACGCCACGCCACATTACGGCCCCCCGACTGGGGCCTCCATCGCAGGGGCGGGGGACCCGCCCCCCCGCGATCCGGGCCGCCAGCCGCCGCCACGCCACCCCCCCCGCCGGCGGGGCGGACCCCCATCGCCGGGGGGCGGGGACCCGCCCCCCCGCGATCCGGGGCCGCCAGCCGCCGCCACGCCCCCCCCCGCCGGCGGCTGGCGGACCCCCATCGCCGGGGGGCGGGGGACCCGCCCCCCCGATCCGGGGCCGCCAGCCGCCGCCACGCCACCCCCCCCCGGCGGCTGGCGGACCCCCATCGCCGGGGGGCGGGGGACCCGCCCCCCGGGATCCGGGCCGCCAGCCGCCGCCACGCCACGCCCCCCCGGCTCTGGCGGACCCCCATCGCCGGGGGGCGGGGACCCGCCCCCGGCGATCCGGGGCCCCAGCCCCCCCCCCACGCCCCCCCGGCGGCTGGCGGACCCCCATCGCCGGGGGGCGGGGGACCCGCCCCCCCGCGATCCGGGGCCGCCAGCCGCCGCCACGCCACGCCCCCCCGCGGCTGGCGGACCCCCATCGCCGGGGGCGGGGGACCCGCCCCCCCGCGATCCGGGGCCGCCAGCCGCCGCCACGCCACGCCCCCCCCGGCGGCTGGCGGACCCCCATCGCCGGGGGGGGGGACCGCCCCCCCGCGATCCGGGGCCGCCAGCCGCCGCCACGCCACGCCCCCCCGGCGGCTGGCGGACCCCCATCGCCGGGGGGCGGGGACCCGCCCCCCCGCGATCCGGGGCCGCCAGCCGCCGCCACGCCACGCCCCCCCGGCGCGGCGGACCCCCATCGCCGGGGGGCGGGGGACCCGCCCCCCGCGATCCGGGCCGCCAGCCGCCGCCACGCCACGCCCCCCCGGCGGCTGGCGGACCCCCATCGCCGGGGGGCGGGGACCCGCCCCCCCGCGATCCGGGGCCGCCAGCCGCCGCCACGCCACGCCCCCCCGGCGGCTGGCGGACCCCCATCGCCGGGGGGCGGGGACCCGCCCCCCCCGATCCGGGGCCGCCAGCCGCCGCCACGCCACGCCCCCCCGGCGGCTGGCGGACCCCCATCGCCGGGGGGCGGGGGACCCGCCCCCCCGCGATCCGGGGCCGCCAGCCGCCGCCACGCCACGCCCCCCCGGCTGGCGGACCCCCATCGCCGGGGGGCGGGGACCCGCCCCCCCGCGATCCGGGCCGCCAGCCGCCGCCACGCCACCCCCCGGCGGCTGGCGGACCCCCATCGCCGGGGGCGGGGGACCCGCCCCCCCGCGATCCGGGGCCGCCAGCCGCCGCCACGCCACGCCCCCCCGGCGGCTGGCGGACCCCCATCGCCGGGGGGCGGGGGACCCGCCCCCCCGCGATCCGGGGCCGCCAGCCGCCGCCACGCCACGCCCCCCCGGCGGCTGGCGGACCCCCATCGCCGGGGGGCGGGGACCCCCCCCCCGCGATCCGGGGCCGCCAGCCGCCGCCACGCCACGCCCCCCGGCGGCTGGCGGACCCCCATCGCCGGGGGGCGGGGACCCGCCCCCCCCGCGATCCGGTCCGCCAGCCGCCCCACGCCACGTCTATATTGGGAATCATATCGCAATCTTCCTCTAAGATTAATTACATTATCCCAGCTGTGTGTCTACTCCCAGCAATATTGCTGTCTATATTCCCTTCTTGGACGGAAATTTGAAGCAATATCATTGGGTGAGTGTAACATCTTTTGTGATGTTTAAGTAGTAACATCCTCCCCCTGGTGGATATCAACAACGATCAATTAATTATTAATATTAATAAATATATTAATATTAATACTAATAATCGATATTAATGATCACAATAAACTTCGTAAAAATTTATGGTGGATTAAATGTAAATTTGGAATGCTAATTAATATTAATATCACCAAAATTAATTTTCAAAGAATGATATCCGCATGAATGTTACTTAAATCAATAAAAGTGATGCGGATAAGAAAATTCGATTAGTATTAGGACTAATAATATTGTTCATTAACATTAATATTAATAATTAATAGTAAGATTGCATAATCAGGTACTTAAAATAATGAAAATTAAAATGGTATCCTATTATTAGTACCGTTGAGAATATTAAAATCGATCATTGGTGTGTAATAACTATATATTCCGGAATACCAAGGCAGTGTACACCTATTTGTGGGCCCCAAACGCCGCCACATCACGGCCCCACGACTGGGGCCTCCATCGCAGGGGGCGGGGGACCCGCCCCCCGCGATCCGGGGCCAGCCGCCGCCACGCCACCCCCCCCGGCGGCTGGCGGACCCCCATCGCCGGGGGGCGGGGGACCCGCCCCCCCGCATCCGGGCCGCCAGCCGCCGCCACGCCACGCCCCCGGCGGCTGGCGGACCCCCATCGCCGGGGGGCGGGGGACCCGCCCCCCGCGATCCGGGGCCGCCAGCCGCCGCCACGCCACGCCCCCCCGGCGGCTGGCGGACCCCCATCGCCGGGGGGCGGGGGACCCGCCCCCCCGCGATCCGGGGCCGCCAGCCGCCCCCGCCACGCCCCCCCGGCGGCTGGCGGACCCCCATCGCCGGGGGGCGGGGGACCCGCCCCCCCGCGATCCGGGGCCGCCAGCCGCCGCCACGCCACGCCCCCCCGGCGGCTGGCGGACCCCCATCGCCGGGGGGCGGGGGACCCGCCCCCCCGCGATCCGGGGCCGCCAGCCGCCGCCACGCCACGCCCCCGGCGGCTGGCGGACCCCCATCGCCGGGGGCGGGGGACCCGCCCCCCGCGATCCGGGGCCGCCAGCCGCCGCCACGCCACGCCCCCCCGGCGGCTGGCGGACCCCCATCGCCGGGGGGGGGGGACCCGCCCCCCCGCGATCCGGGGCCGCCAGCCGCCGCCACGCCACGCCCCCCGGCGGCTGGCGGACCCCCATCGCCGGGGGGCGGGGGACCCGCCCCCCCGCGATCCGGGGCCGCCAGCCGCCGCCACGCCACGCCCCCCCGGCTGGCGGACCCCCATCGCCGGGGGCGGGGGACCCGCCCCCCCGCGATCCGGGGCCGCCAGCCGCCGCCACGCCACGCCCCCCGGCGGCTGGCGGACCCCCATCGCCGGGGGGCGGGGGACCCGCCCCCCCGCGATCCGGGGCGCCAGCCGCCGCCACGCCACGCCCCCCCGGCGGCTGGCGGACCCCCATCGCCGGGGGCGGGGGACCCGCCCCCCCGCGATCCGGGGCCGCCAGCCGCCGCCACGCCACGCCCCCCCGGCGGCTGGCGGACCCCCATCGCCGGGGGGCGGGGGACCCGCCCCCCCGCGATCCGGGGCCGCCAGCCGCCGCCACGCCACGCCCCCCCGGCGGCTGGCGGACCCCCATCGCCGGGGGCGGGGGACCCGCCCCCCCGCGATCCGGGGCCGCCAGCCGCCGCCACGCCACGCCCCCCCGCGGCTGGCGGACCCCCATCGCCGGGGGGCGGGGGACCCGCCCCCCGCGATCCGGGGCCGCCAGCCGCCGCCACGCCACGCCCCCCCGGCGGCTGGCGGACCCCCATCGCCGGGGGCGGGGGACCCGCCCCCCCGATCCGGGCCGCCAGCCGCCGCCACGCCACGCCCCCCCGGCGGCTGGCGGACCCCCATCGCCGGGGGGCGGGGGACCCGCCCCCCCGCGATCCGGGGCCGCCAGCCGCCCCCACGCCACGTCTATATTGGGAATCATATCGCAATCTTCCTCCTACAGATCAATTACATTATCCCACTGTGTGTCTACTCCCAGCATATTGCCTGTCTATATTCCCTTCTTGGACGGAAATTTGAAGCAATATCATTGGGTGAGTGTACATCTTTTGTGATGTTTTAAGTAGTAACATCCTCCCCCTGGTGGATATCAACAACGATCAATTAATTATTAATATTAATAAATATATTACATATTAATACTAATAATCGATATTAATGATCACAATAAACTTCGTAAAAATTTATGGTGGATTAAAATGTAAAGATTTGGAATGGTAATTAATATTAATATCAAAATAATTTTCAAAGAATGATATCCGCATGAATGTTACTTAAATCAATACAAAGTGATGCGGATAAGAAAATTGATTAGTATTAGGAACTAATAATATTGTTCATTAACATAATATTAATAATTAATAGTAAGATTGCATAATCAGGTACTTAAAATAATGAAAATTAAAATGGTATCCTATTATTAGTACCGTTGAGAATATGAAAATCGATCATTGGTGTAATAACTATATTATTATCCGGAATACCACAGGCAGTGTACACCTATTGTGGGCCCCAAACCGCCGCCACATACGGCCCCCACGACGGGGCCTCCATCGCCGGGGGCGGGACCCGCCCCCCCGCGATCCGGGGCCGCCAGCCGCCGCCACGCCACCCCCCCGCCGGCGGCTGGCGGACCCCCATCGCCGGGGGCGGGGACCCGCCCCCCCGCGATCCGGGGCCGCCAGCCGCCGCCACGCCACGCCCCCCCGGCGGCTGGCGGACCCCCATCGCCGGGGGGCGGGGGACCCGCCCCCCCGCGATCCGGGGCCGCCAGCCGCCGCCACGCCACGCCCCCCCGGCGGCTGGCGGACCCCCATCGCCGGGGGCGGGGGACCCGCCCCCCCGCGATCCGGGGCCGCCAGCCGCCGCCACGCCACGCCCCCCCGGCGGCTGGCGGACCCCCATCGCCGGGGGCGGGGGACCCGCCCCCCGCGATCCGGGGCCGCCAGCCGCCGCCACGCCACCCCCCCCGGCGGCTGGCGGACCCCCATCGCCGGGGGGCGGGGGACCCGCCCCCCGCGATCCGGGGCCGCCAGCCGCCGCCACGCCACGCCCCCCCGGCGGCTGGCGGACCCCCATCGCCGGGGGGCGGGGGACCCGCCCCCCCGCGATCCGGGGCCGCCAGCCGCCGCCACGCCACGCCCCCCCGGCGGCTGGCGGACCCCCATCGCCGGGGGGCGGGGGACCCGCCCCCCCGCGATCCGGGGCCGCCAGCCGCCGCCACGCCACGCCCCCCCGGCGGCTGGCGGACCCCCATCGCCGGGGGCGGGGACCCGCCCCCCCCGATCCGGGGCCGCCAGCCGCCGCCACGCCACGCCCCCCCGGCGGCTGGCGGACCCCCATCGCCGGGGGGCGGGGGACCCGCCCCCCCGCGATCCGGGGCCGCCAGCCGCCGCCACGCCACGCCCCCCCGGCGGCTGGCGGACCCCCATCGCCGGGGGGCGGGGGACCCGCCCCCCCGCGATCCGGGGCCGCCAGCCGCCGCCACGCCACGCCCCCCCGGCGGCTGGCGGACCCCCATCGCCGGGGGGCGGGGGACCCGCCCCCCGCGATCCGGGGCCGCCAGCCGCCGCCACGCCACGCCCCCCCGGCGGCTGGCGGACCCCCATCGCCGGGGGGCGGGGGACCCGCCCCCCCGCGATCCGGGGCCGCCAGCCGCCGCCACGCCACGCCCCCCCGGCGGCTGGCGGACCCCCATCGCCGGGGGGCGGGGGACCCGCCCCCCGCGATCCGGGGCCGCCAGCCGCCGCCACGCCACGCCCCCCCGGCGGCTGGCGGACCCCCATCGCCGGGGGGCGGGGGACCCGCCCCCCCGCGATCCGGGGCCGCCAGCCGCCGCCACGCCACGCCCCCCCGGCGGCTGGCGGACCCCCATCGCCGGGGGGCGGGGGACCCGCCCCCCGCGATCCGGGGCCGCCAGCCGCCGCCACGCCACGCCCCCCCGGCGGCTGGCGGACCCCCATCGCCGGGGGGCGGGGGACCCGCCCCCCCCGATCCGGGGCCGCCAGCCGCCGCCACGCCACGCCCCCCCGGCGGCTGGCGGACCCCCATCGCCGGGGGGCGGGGGACCCGCCCCCCCGCGATCCGGGGCCGCCAGCCGCCGCCACGCCACGCCCCCCCGGCGGCTGGCGGACCCCCATCGCCGGGGGCGGGGGACCCGCCCCCCCGCGATCCGGGGCCGCCAGCCGCCGCCACGCCACGCCCCCCCGGCGGCTGGCGGACCCCCATCGCCGGGGGGCGGGGGACCCGCCCCCCCGCGATCCGGGGCCGCCAGCCGCCGCCACGCCACGCCCCCCCGGCGGCTGGCGGACCCCCATCGCCGGGGGGCGGGGGACCCGCCCCCCCGCGATCCGGGGCCGCCAGCCGCCGCCACGCCACGCCCCCCCGGCGGCTGGCGGACCCCCATCGCCGGGGGGCGGGGGACCCGCCCCCCCGCGATCCGGGGCCGCCAGCCGCCGCCACGCCACGCCCCCCCGGCGGCTGGCGGACCCCCATCGCCGGGGGGCGGGGGACCCGCCCCCCCGCGATCCGGGCCGCCAGCCGCCGCCACGCCGCCACGCCCCCCCGGCGGCTGGCGGACCCCCATCGCCGGGGGGCGGGGGACCCGCCCCCCCGCGATCCGGGGCCGCCAGCCGCCGCCACGCCACGCCCCCCCGGCGGCTGGCGGACCCCCATCGCCGGGGGGCGGGGGACCCGCCCCCCCGCGATCCGGGGCGCCAGCCGCCGCCACGCCACGCCCCCCCGGCGGCTGGCGGACCCCCATCGCCGGGGGGCGGGGGACCCGCCCCCCCGCGATCCGGGGCCGCCAGCCGCCGCCACGCCACGCCCCCCCGGCGGCTGGCGGACCCCCATCGCCGGGGGGCGGGGGACCCGCCCCCCCGTGCCCACCCGCATTTCGGGGGCCGCACAGCCGCCGCCCGCCAGCAACAGGCGGCTGGCGGACCCCCATCGCCGGGGGGCGGGGGACACGCCCCCCCCGCCATCCGGACGCCAGACGCCGCCAGCCACTGCCACCGGCGGATGCGGACCCCCATCGGCCGGGGTGAGGGGGGTACCCAGCCCCCCCGCCCATTCACGGTGGGGCCGCCGACAGCCGCCGCAAGACACGCCCCACCGGCGGTGGGCGGACCCCCATCGCCGGCGGGGGCTGGGGGGACCGCCCCCCGCGATCCGGTGGCCGAGGCCGCCGCCCACGCACCCGTTATATTTGGGGGCACATTTTATCGCAATTCATCCTCCTGAAGATTAATTACATTATCCCAGGGTGTGCTACTCCCAGCAATACTGCCTGTCTATATTCCCTTTCTTGGAAGGAATTTGAAGCAGCATATCATTGGGTCAGGTACATCGTTTGTGATGTTTAAGCGTAACATCCTCCCCTTTGGCTATGCAGCATAATCCATTATTAATATTAACAATATATTACATATTAATACTAATACACGATTATTACTGCTCACAATCACACTTCGTCAAAAATTTATGGTGGAATTAACATGTTAACCGATTTGAATGGTAATAATATTAATATCACCATTAATATTCAAAAATAATGATACCCCTATGAATGTTACTTAAATTCAATACAAAGGATTGCGGGTAAGAGAAAAAATGAGGCTTCGTTAGGAGGGGGGACTAATTGTTAAGATTGTTTCAGTAAACATTAATATTAATAATAATTACTAGATTGCATACTAGGTACTTAAAATAATGAAAAATTTAAACCAGGTTATCCCATTATTAGTACCATGAGAATTACTTTAAATCGATCCCTGATGTGTACACACTATATTTATACTCGGAATCCACAGGCAGTGTACCACCTATTGTGGGCCCCAAAGGCGCCGCCACATCACGGCCCCCAGTGTGGGACCTCCATCGCCGTTGGGGCGGGGTTGACCGCCCCCCCGCGATCCGTGGCCGCCTACAGCCGCCGCCACGCCACGCCCCCCGGCGGCTGTGCGGGACCCCCATCGCAGGTGGCGGGCGGGACCCGCCCCCCCGCGATCGGGGCCGCCAGCGCGCCACGCCGACGCCCCCCCGGCGGTGGCGCGCCACCATCGCCGGGGGGCGGGGGGAACCAGCCGACCACTGCGATCCGGGGCCGCCAGCCGCCGCCACGCCAACGCCCCCCCCGGAGGCTGGCGGACCCCCTCGCCGGGGGGCGCGGGGGAACCGCCCACCGCGCTCCGGGGCCGCCAGCCGCAGCCACGCCCACCGCCCCAACCCGGCGGCTGGGGGGACCCAAATCGGAAGGGGGGCGGGGACCCGGCCCGCGATCCGGGGGGCGCCAGCCCGCCGCACGCCACGCCCCCGGCGGCTGGCGGACCCCCATCGCCGGGGGCGGGTGACCCGGCCCACCCGCCGATCAGGGGCCGCCCAGCCGCCGCACGCCCAACGCCCAACGGGGCTGGCGGCACCCCCATCGCCGGGGGGCGGGGGGGACCCGACCCCCCGCGATCCGGGGCCGCCAGCAGCGCCACGCACGCCCCCCCGGCGGCTGGCGGACCCCCATCGCCGGCGGGCACGGGGGAACCGCCCCCCGCGATCGGGGCCGCCGACGCCGCAACGCCACGCCCCCCCGCGGGCTGGCGGGACCCCCCCCTCGCCGGGGGGCGGGGACCCGTCCCAACGCGCATCCGGGTCCGCCAGCCGCCGCCACGCCACCGCCCCCCCCGGCGGCTCGGCGGCCCCCATCGCCGGGGGGGGGACGCCCCCCGCGCTCCGGGGCCGCCAGCCGCCGCCACGCCACGCCCCCGGCGGCTGGCGGACCCCCCATCCGCGGGGGGCGGGGGACCCGCCCCCCCGCGATCCGGGCCGCCAGCCGCCGCCACGCCACGCCCCCCCGGGGCTGGCGGACCCCCTTCGCGGCGGGGCGGGGGACCCGCCCCCCCGCGATCCGGGGCCATCCGCCGCCAAGCCACGCCCCCACGTGCGGTGGAGGACACCCCTCGCCTGGGGGGCGGGGGACCGCACCCCCGCGATCCGGGGGCCGCCAGCCGCCGCCACGCACGCCCCCCGGCGGCTGGCGGATCCCCATCGCACGGGGGGCGGGGGGACCCGCCCCCCCCGCGATCCGGGGCGCCATCCGCCGCCACGCCACGTCTATATTGGGAATCATTATCGCAATCATCCCCTGAAGATTAATTACATTATCCAATGCGTGTGTCTACTCCCAGCAACTATTGCCTTTCATACTTCCCTCTTGGAAGGAAATCGAGCAATCTCATTGGGTCTAGTGTACATCGTTGTGATGTTCTTTTAAGTAGTAACATCCTCCCCTTTACTTTTGATCCCTTTTGGAATCAGCATCAATCACTTATTAATATTAATAAATATATTTAATTTAATTTAATAATAAATCGATATCAATGATCCCATAACTCGTCAAAAAAATTTTGTGGATTATTAAAAATGTTAACGATTTGGAATGGTTAATTAATATTAAATATCAACATTAAATTTCAAATAATGATATCCACCATGAATGTCTACTAAATTCACTACAAAGGATTGCGGGTAAGTGAAAAAATTATGATTATATTCGGGAGAAATAATATTGTTCCTTAACTTAATATTCATATAATACTAAGATTGCATCATCAGGTACTAAACTAATGAAAATTAAACCATGGTATACCCATATTTGAACCATGGAATTACTAAAATCGATCACTGATGTGTAATAACTATATATTACTCGGATACCACAGCAGGTTCCACCTATTGTGGGCCCAAGCGCGGACAATCACGGACCCACGCTGGGGACCTCCATCGCCGTTGGGGCGGGGTGGTGGAAACCGCCCACCCGCGATCGGTGGCCGCAGCGCCGCCACGCCACGACCCCCCCGGGCGTGGGGAACCCCCCATCGCGGGGGGCGGGGGGACCCCGCCCCCACGCGATCCGGGCCGCCAGCGCGCCACGGCCCACCCCCTCCCGCGGCTGGCGGACCCCCATCGCCGGGGGGCCGGGGGAACACGCACCCCCGCGATTCGGGGCCGACAAGCCGCCGCACGCACCACGCACCCCCGGCGGGCTGGCGGGAACCCAACGCAGGGGGGAGGGGGACCCGAACACCGCAGATCCGGGGACGCCAGCCGCGCCACTTCACCCCCGCCGGCGGTGGGCGGACCCCATCGCCGGGGGCTGGGACCCGCCCCCCGCGATCACCTGGGACGCCCCGCCGCCGCCCAAGCCACCCCCGCGGCTGGTCTGAGCGGACCCACCATCGCCGGGGGGCGCGGGTGGACCCGCCCCAGCGATCCGGGGGCCGCAAAGGCCGCCGCCACCGCCACGCCCCCCCGGCGGGCTGGCCGGAACCCCATCGCCGGTGGGCGGGGGACCCGTCAACCCGCGATCCGGGCCGCCAGGCCGCCGCCACACGGGCCCACCCCCACCCGGCGGCTTGGCGAACCCCCATACGCGGGGTTCGGGGGAACCAGCCCCCCGCGATTCGGGGCCGCCAGCCGCCGCCACGCCACGCCCCCCCGGCTGCTGGGGACCCCCATCGCCGGGGGGCGGGGGACCCGCCCCCCGCGATCCGGGGCCGCCAGCCGCCGCCACGCCACGCCCCCCCCGGCTGCTGGCGGCCCCCATCGCCGCGGGGGGCGGGGGAACCGCCCCCCGGATCCGGGGCCGCCAGCCGCCGCCACGCCACGCCCCCCGGCGGTGCGGAACACCATCGCCGGGGGGCGGGGGACACGCCACCCGCGATCCGGGGGCAGCCAGCCGCCGCCCACGCCACGCCCCCCCGGCGGTGCGGACCCCCCATCTCCGGGGGGAGCGGGGGACCCGGCCCCCACCCGCGATCGGGGCGCCAGCCGCAGCCACGCCACGCCCCCCCGGCGGTGGGCGGCCCCCCATCGCCGGGGGGCGGGGGACCGCCCCCCGCGACCGGGACGCCAGCCGCCGCCACGCACGCCCCCACGTCGGCTGGATGGGACCCCACTAGACTGGGTGGCGGGGGACCCAGCCCCCCCGCTGCTCCGGGGCCGCCGCCCCCGCCACGCCCACGCCCCCCCGGCGGCTGGCGGACCCCATCGCCGGGGGGGCGGGGGACCCGCCCACCCGCGATTCGGGGCCGCAGCCGCCGCACGCCACGACCCCGGCGGCTGCGGACCCCCAACCGCCTGGGGCGGGGACCCGCCCCCCCCGCGATTCCGGGGCGCAAAGCCGCGCCACGCCCACGCCCCCCCGGCGTGGCGGACCCCCATCGACGGGGGGGGGGAACCCGCCCCGCGATCCGCGGGCCGGCCAGCCGCCGCCAACGCAAGCAACATCCGGCGGGCTGGCGACCCCCATCGCGGGGGGCGGGGGACCCGCCCCCCCGCGATCCGGGGCCGCCAGCCGCCGCCACGCCACGAACAACCGAGCGGGCGGAGGAAACCACTCGCGGGCGGGCGGGGTACCCGCCCCCCGCGATCCGGGGCCGCAAGCCGCCTCCAGCTCACGCCGCCCCCCCGCGGCTGCGGACGGCGGGAACCCCCCCAATCGCGGGGGCGGGGACCCGCCCCCCCGCGCTCCGGGGCGCCAGCGCCCGCCAGCCAACGCCCCCCGGCGGCGGCGGACCCCCTCGCGGGGGGCCGGGAGCCGCCCCCCGCGATCCGGGGCCGCCCGCCGACGCCACGCCACGCCCCCCCGGCGGCTGGGGACCCCCCCATCGCCGGGGGGCGGGGACCCGCCACCCCGCGCTCGGGGCCGCCACACGCCGCACGCAGCCAACGTCTATATTGGGAATCATATCTCGCAATCATCCTCCTGAAGATTTAATTACATTATCCCAGGAGTTGTGTCTTACTCCAGCAATCTTGCCTGTCTTATATTCCCTTCTTGGAAGGAAGGAAATTTGAAAGCAATATTCATGGGTCAGTGTAATCCCGTTTGTGATGTTTTAAGTAGTAACATCCTCCCCCTTTTGGATATCCGCCTCAATCAAATATTAATTTAATAATACCTATATTAAATATTAATATAATAATCGTATAATGACACAATAACATTCGTAAAAAATTATGGTGGATTAAAATGTTACAACGATTGGATGGTAATTAATCATTAATATCTCCATTAATATTCCACTAATGATATCCACCATGATGTTACTTAACTCCAACAAAGGATGCGGAGGTAGCAAATTATGATTAGTATTAGGGACTATAATATTGTTTCATTAACCTAATATAATAATTAATACTAAGATTGCCACTATGGTACTTTAAAATAATGAAAATACCATGGTATCCCATATTAGTACCATTGGAATACTAAAATCGATCATTGATGTGTAATAACCTATATTATTACTCGGAATACCAACAGGCCGGTACACCTACTTGTGGGCCCAAGGCGCCGCCACATCACGGGCCCCCACGGACTGGGGCCCTCCATCGCCGGGGGCGGGGTGACCGCCCCTGCCGATCCGGGGCGGCCAGCCGCCGCCACGCACGCCCCCCGGCGGCTGGCGGACCCCATCGCCGGGGGGCGGGGGACCCGCCCCCCGCGATCCGGCGCAGCCGCCGCCCACGCCACCCCCGCCGGCGGTCTGCGGACCCCCTCGCCGGGGGGCGGGGGCCCCGCCCCCCCGCGATCGGGGCCGCCAGCCGCCGCACGCCACGCCCCCCCGTGAGGCTGGGCGGACCCCCATCGCCGGGGCGGCGGGGGACCCGGGCCCCGCGATCGGGGCCGGCCAGCGCCGCCAAGCCCCGCCCCCCCGGCCGCTTGGGTGGACCCCCTCGCCGGGGGGCGGGGGTACCCGCCCCCCCGCGATCCGGGGGTCGCCAGCCGCCGCCACGCCACGCCCCCCCGGACGCTGGCGGACCCCCTAGCCGGGGGGGGCGGGGGACCCGCCCCCCCCCGCTATCCGGGCCGCCAGCCGCCGCCACGCCACGCCCCCGGGGGCTGCGGGACCCCCATCGCCGGGGGGCGGGACCGCCCCCCAGCGATCCGGGGACGCCAGCAGCCCGCCACGCCACGCCCCTCCCCCGGCGGCTGGCGGACCCCATCGCCGGTGGGGCGGGGACCCGACCCCCGCGATCGGGGCCGCCTAAGCCGCGCCAACGCCAACGCCCCCGGCTGCTGGCGGACCCCATCGCCGGGGGCGGGGGACACGCCCCCCGCGATCCGGGGCCGCCAGCCGCCGCCACGCCACGCCCCCCCCGGGGCTGGCGGACCCCATCGCCGGTGGGGCGCGGGGACCCGCCCCTCCCGCGATCCGAGGCCGCAGCCGCCCGCCAGCCACGCCCCCCGGAGGCTGGGCGGACCCCATCGCCGGGGGGCGGGGAACCGCCCCCCCGCGATTCCGGGGCGCAGCCGCCGCCCCGCCCCGCCACCCTGGCGGCTGGCGGACCCCCATCGCGGGGGGCGGGGGAACCCGCCCCCCCGCGATCCGGGGCCGCCGCCGCGCCAAGCCACGCCCCCCCCCCCCCGGCGGCTGGGGACCCCATCGCCGGGGGGCGGGGGTACCCCGCCCCCCCGCCGATCCGGGGCGCCAGCCGCCGCCACTGGCCCGCCCCCCCCGGCGGCTGCGGGACCCCCATCGCCGGGTGGCGGGGGACCCGCCCCCCGCGGATCTGGGGCCGCCCAGCCGCCGCCACGCCAGTTCTCCTTGGGAATCATATCGCAATCATCCTCCTGAAGATAATTACATTATCCCCGGGATGTGTCTCTCCAGCAATATGGTCCTGTCTATATTCCCTTCTTGGAAGGAAAATTTGAGCAATTCATTGGGTCCGTGTACAGCGCTTTGCTGATTGTTTAGTAGTAAACATCCTCCCCCTTTGATAATCAGATCAATCAATTAGTACTATTATAAAATATATTAACTATTAATTAATAATAACGCTATTAATGATCACAATAACTTCGTAAAAAAATTTATGGTGGATTTAAAATGTTTTAAACGATTTGGAATGGTTAATTAATATTACTCTCCATTTCATATTCAAACAAATTGATATCACCATGATGTTACTTAAAATCAATACAAAGGAGTGCGGGTAAGAAAATTTAGGAGTCGGTATAGGGACTAATAATATTGTTCATTAAACATGAATATTAATAATTTAATACTAAGATTGCATAATCAGGTACTTAAAACTAATGAAAATTAACAATGGTATCCATCTATCTGTACATGAGAATTATAAAAAATAGATCCTTGATGTGTACTACCTTATATTATTACTCGGATTACCACAGGCAGGTTGTACAACTTTACTTTGGTGGGCCCCCAGGCGGCCACCATAACGGCCAACGCTTGGGGACCTCCCATCGCAGTGGGGGGGGGGGACCGACCCGCGATTCCGGGGCCGCCAAGAGCAGCCGCCACCGCCACGCCCCACCGGGAGCTGCGGAACCCCATCGCCGGGGGGCGGGGGACGCCCCCGCGATCGGGGGCCGCAGCCGCCGCCACGCCACCCCCCGCGGCGGCTGGCGGACCCACCATCGCGGGGGGCGGGGGACCGACCCCCCGGCGATCCGGGCCGCCAAGCCGCCGCCACCCACGCCCCCCCCGGCGTCTGGCGGGAACCCCATCGCCGGGGGGCGGGGACCCGCTCCCCCCGCCGATCGGGGCCGCCAGACGCCGCCACGCCACGCCCCCCCCGGCGTGGCGGGACCCCCTCGCCGGGGGGCGGGGGACCCGCCCCCGCGATCGGGGGCCGCCAAGCGCCGCCATCGCCCGCCCCCGGGCCGCTGGGGACCCCCATAGCCCCTGGGGGGCGGGGGAACCTGCCCCCCCGCGATCCGGGGCCGCCAGGCCGAACCAGCCACGCCACGCCCCCCCGGCCGCTGGCGGACCCCCCATCGCGGGGGGGCGGGGGAGGGGACCCTCCCCCCCGCGATCCGGCGGCCGCCAGCCGCCGCCACCGCCACGCCCCCCGGCCGCTGGCGGACCCCCATCGCAGGGGGGATGGGGACCCGCCCCCCCGCGATCCGGGGGGCCGCCAGCCGCCGCCACGCCACGCCCCCCCCGGCCGCTGGCGGACCCATCGCGGGGGCGTGGGACCCCGCCCCCCGGATCCGGGGCCGCCATCCCGCCCCGCACGCCCCCGGCGGCTGGCGGACCCTCCATCGCCGGGGGGCGGGGGACCCGCCCCCCCGCGATTCCGGGGCCGGCCAGCCGGCCGCCACGCACCGCCCCCCCGGCGGCTGTGCGACCTCCCATCGCCGGGGGGCGGGGGAACCCCCCCCCGCGATCCGGGGCGCAGCCGCCGCCACGGGCCCGCCCCCCCGGCGGCTGGCGGACCTCCCATCGACGGGGGGCTGGGGACCCGCCCCCCCCGCGACTTCCGGGGCCGTCCGACCGCCGGCCACGCCCGCACCCCGGCGGGGCGGACCCCACGCCGGGGGCCGGGGGACCCGCCCCCCCCCCGCGATTCCGGGGCCGCCAGTCCGCCGGCCAACGCCACGCCCCCCCGCGGCTGGCGGACCCCCTCGCGGGGGCGGGGGACCTGGCCCCCGCGATCCGGGGGCGCAAGCCGCAGCCACGCCCAACTGCCCCCCCGGCGGCTGAGGGAACCCAATAGCCGGGGGGCGGGGGACCCGCCCACCGCGAATCGGGGCGCAAGCCGCCGCCACGGCCACGTCTTATTGGGATCATATCGCCATCATCTCCTGAAGATTAATTACCATTATCAGGAGTGTGTCTTACTCCCAGCAATATTGCCTGTCTATATTCCGTTCCTGGAAGGACAATTTGAAGCAACTCATTGGGTCCGTGTACATCGTTTGTGTGTTTTAAGTAGCGTAACATCTCCCCCGTTTGGATCTTCTCGCATCAACTCAATTATTACCATTAATAAATAATATTAATCTTAATCATTAATAATACGATATTAATGATCACAATAAACTTCGTCAAAAATTCTATGGTGGATTAACATGTTAACGGCTTTGGACTTGTAATTACTATTAATATCACCATTAATATTCCAATTAATGATATCCACCATTGAATGTCCTTAAATCAATACACGGATTGCGGGTAAGAACAATTATGCATTAGTATGAGGGACTAATAATATTGTTCATCACACATTACATATTAATATTAATACTAGATTGCATAATCAGGTACTTACATAATGAAATTAACCTGGTATCCCATTATTAGTACCATGAGGAATACTAAATATCGATCATTGAGTGATTTAACTATTTATTACTCGGATACCCACAGGCCGTGTACACTACTTGTGGGCCCCAAGGCGCCGACATCCGGCCCCACGCCTGAGGGGACCTCCATTCGCCGTTGGGTGCGGGATTGGGACCCGCCCACCCGCGATCGGGGCCGCCACCGCCCGCCCACGCAAAGCCCCCCGGCGGCTGGCGGCACCCCCTCGCCGGGGGGCGGGGGGACCAGCCCCCCCGCGATCCGGGGCCGCCCAGCCGCCGCCACGCCATCCCGCCGGCGGCTGGCGGGAACCCCCATCGCGGGGGGCGGTGGGGGGACCCCCCCCGCGATCCGGGGCCGCCAGCCGCCGGCTCACGCCCAACGCCCCCCCGGCGGCTGGCGGACCCCCTCGCCGGGGGTCGGGGACCCGCCCATCCCCCGCGTCCGGGGCCGGCCAAAGCCGCCCGCCACGCCTACCCGCCGGCGGCTGGCGGACCCCCATAAGAGGGGGGTGGGGGGACCCGCCCCCCCGCGATCCGGGGCCTGCCTAGCCGCCGCCACGCCACGCCCCCCCCGGCGCTTGGCGGACCCATCGCCGGGGGCGGGGGGGGGACCCGCCCCCCCCGCGATCCGGGCCGCCAGCCGCCGCCACGCCACGCCCCCCGAGCGGCCTGGCGGACCCCATCGCCGGGGGGGGGGACCCGCCCCCCCGCGATCCGGCGGCCGCAGCGCCGCCACGCCACGCCCCCCCCGGCGCGTGGCGGACCCCCTAGCCCGGGTGGGGGGGACCGCGCCCTGCCGCGATCGGGGCCGCAAGACGCCGCCACGCCCCGCCCCCCCGGCGGCTGGCGGACCCCATCGCCGGGGGGCGGGCGACCCGACCCCCCCCCGCGATCCGGGGCCCGCCAGCCGCCGCCACGCTACCCCCCCGGGGTGGCGGACCCCAATCGCCGGGGGGCGGGGGGGGGGACCCGCACCCCCCGCGATCGGGGGCCGCAGCCGCCGCCACGGGCCAGGCCCCCCGGGGCTGGCGGACCTCACTCTCGCCGGGGTGCGGGGGGACCCGCCCCCCCGCGTTCCGGGCGCCCAGCCGCCGCCACGCCGGCGTATATGGGCATCATATCGCGAGCATACTCCTGAAGAGTGAAGTGACAGTGTTCCCAAGGAGTGTTTGTTACGCCCAGCAATACTTGCCTGGTCGATAGGCCACGTGGTACGGAAAATGGTGAAGCAAGAGCAGGGGGGCAGGGGAAGGGGTGGTGATGGGGGAGGAGGTAAAGCCGCCCCGGGGGAGAGCAGGCAGCAAGCAAGGAGGTAAGCAGGAAGCAAAGAGAGGAAATAGGAAGCAGAAGATAGCGAGGATTGAAGGAAGCACAAGAAAACTGCGGCCAAAGGGGGGTGGAGTAAAAGGGGGAACGAGGTGGAAGGGTACTGAAGCGGGACGAAGACCCAGGAATAGGCAAATGAATGATATCCACCATGCATGTTACCAAGCACTAACAAAAGGAGGGCGGTGGGAAGAACGGAAGGAGGTATGGATATCGGGACTAATCATATGGTTCATTAAATTAATATTAATAAGTAATACTAAGATTGCATAATCAGGTTAATTAAAATAAACTGAAAAAATTAAACATGGGATCACCACTTAGTAGTGACAATTGAGAAATTACTTAAAATCGATTAATTGAGGTGGTATAAACGATATTATTAATCGGAAAAATAAGGCGTGTACACCGAATTGGTGCGGGCCAAGGCGAAGAACACATCACTGCCCCCACGCCTGGGGATTCATCGCCGTGGGGCGGGGTGAACGCCCACCCTCGATCCTGGGCCGCCTAGAAGAGCAACGGCAACGCACCCCGGCGGAGGCGGACCCCCATGCCGGGGGGCGGGGGACCGCCCCCCGGGATCCGGGGCGGCCAGGCCGCAGCCACGCCACCCCACGACGGCGGTGGCGGACCCAACGACGGGGGCGGGGGACCCGCCCAACCGAGATCCGGGGCGCCAAGCCGCCGCCACGCCAGCCCCCGGCGGTGGCGGAACCCCCCATCGAGGGGGGCGGGTGGACCCGACCCCGCGATCCGGGCCGCCAGCCGCCGCCACGCAACCGCACCCCCGGCGGCTGCGGACCCCCAATCGCCGGGGGGGAGGGGGACCGCCCCCCCGCGATACCGGGGCCTGCCAGCCGCGGGCCACGCCACGCCCCCCGGCGGATGGCGACCCCCATCGCCGGGGGTGGGGGGCGACCCGCCCCCCCCGAGATCCGGTGGCCCGGCCAGCCGCCGCCCACGCCACGCCCCCCCCGGGGCTGGCGGACCCCATCGCCGGGGGGCGGGGGCTCCGCCCCCCCGCGAGCCGGGCGCAGCCGCCGCCACGCCACGCCCCCCCCCCGGCGGCTGGCGGGACCCCCCTCGACGGGGGCGGGGGACCCGCCCCCCCGCGATCCGTGGAAGCATCCCGCCGCCACGCCCCGGGCGCCCCCCGGTGGCTGGCGGACCCCCATCGACGGGGGGCGGGGGACCGCCCACGCGATCCGGGGCCGCCCGCCGCGCCACGCCAAGCCCCCCCGGCGGTGGCGGATCCCACATCGCCGGGGGGGGGTGGGGGGGACCCTTCCCACCCCCCCTCGATCGGGGCCGCCAGCCGCCAGCCAAGGCCACTCTAATATTGGGAATCAATGCCAATCATCCTCATGAAGATTAATTAATTTTTCCCGGAGTGTGTCTACTCCAGCACTCTTGCCTGTTCTATATTCCTTCTGGAAGGGAAATTTGAAAGCAATATCATTGGCAGTGTTACATCGTTTGTGATGTTTTATTAGTACATCCTCCCCCTTTTGGATATCAGGTCATCAATCAATTAGTAATATTAATAAATTAGTAAATGATTAATAATCATTAATCGATTTATTAATGATCACAATAATCGTCAACATTTTATGGTGGGATTAAAAATGTGAACGATTTTTTGGACTGGTACTTAAATGCATATCCCATTAATATTCAAATACGTTATCCACCATGAATGTTACTTCAATCATACAAAGGATTGCGGGTAGAAAAAGATTAGTATTCGGGACTAATATTATTGTTTCATGTAAACTTAATATTACAGACTTAATACTACGATTGCATAATCAGTACTTAAAATAATGAAAATTAACCCATGGTATCCATTATTAGTACCATTGCGAATTACTAAAATCGATCATGATGTTGTAATAACTATATTATTACTCGGACCTAACACCGCAGTGGACACTACTTGTTGGACCCAAGGCGACTCGCCACATCACGGCCACCCACGCCTGGGGACTCCATCGCACGCTGGGGGGGTGGACGCCCACCCCACCGCGATCCCGGGCCGCAAGCCCGTCCGGCCACGCACCAAGCCCCCCGTGCGGGTGGCGGACCCCCATCGCCGGGGGGGCGGGGGAACCGCCCCCCCAGCAGACTCCGGGGCTGCAATCCCGCCGCACGCACACCCCCCGCCGGGGCTGGCGGACCCCCATTGCAGGGGGGCGGGTGGGACCCCGCCCCCGCGATCGGTGGCAGACAGCCGCAGACAAGGCCACGCCCCCTCGGCGGCTGCGGTACCCCCATCGCCCTGGGGGCGCGGGGACCGCCCCCACGCGATCCGGGGCCGCAAGCCGCTTCCGCAACGCCCCAAACCCCCGCCGGGGCTGGCGGACCAACCAATCGCCGGGGGGCGGGGGACCCCCCCCCCCCGCGATCCGGGGCCGCCAGCGCCGCCCCGCCACGACCCCCCGGCGGCTGGCGAGGAAACCCCCATCGCCGCGGGGGCCGGGGGAAGCCACCCCCCGCGAACGGGGACGCCAGCAGCTCGCACGCACGCCCCCGGCGGCTGCGCCCCCTCGCCGGGGGGCGGGGACCCGCCCCACACGCGATCGGGCAGCCAGCCGCCGCCACGCCACGCCCCCCGGCGGGTGGCGGACCCCCATTCCCGGGGGCCGGGTGCACCAGCCCCCCCGCGATCCGGGGCCGCCAGACGCAGTCACATCCACGCCCCCCCCCCCTGGCTGGCGGACCACCTCGCCGGGGGGCGGGGGAACGCCCCCCCGCGATCGGGCCGCCAGCCGCCCGCCACGCCACCACCCCCGGCGGGCTGGTGTGGATCCCCATGCGCGGGGGCTGGGGGACCCGCCCCACCGCCATCCGGGCTCGCCAAGCCGCCGCACCATCGCACGCCCCCCCCCGGCGGCTGGCGGCCCCATCGCGGGGGGCGGGGGGACCCGCCCCCCCGCGATTTCCGGGGCCCCGCCCCGCCGCCGCCACGGCCACGCCCCACCGGCGGCTGGTCGGACCCACATCGCCGGGGGGCGGGGGGACCCGCCCAACAGAGATAGGGGACGCCAGCCCGCCGCCACTCCACGGCCCCCCGGGGGCTGGCGGACCCCCTAGAGGTGGGCGGGGGACCCGCCACCCGGCGAATCCGGGGCCGCCAGCCGCAGCCCACCGCCAGCCCACCCGGCGGCTGGCCGGACCCCATCGCAGGGGGGGGGGGACCCGCCCCCCCCGCGATCAGGGGGCCGCCCAGCCGCGCCACGCCACGCCCTCCCGATTGCGGTGTCGGTACCCACGCCGGGGGGGGGGGACCAGCCCCCCCCCGCCGGATCGGGCGCGCCGCCAGCCGCGCCACGCCACGCCCCCCGGCGGCTGCGAGTACCCCCACGCCGCGGGGGCGGGGAGACCCCCGCCCCCCGCGATCCGGGCCGCCAGCCGCCCGCCACCCACGCCCCCCCGGCGGCGGCGGACCCAATCGCCTGGGGGCCGGGGAACCGACCCCCGTCGATTCCGGCCGCAGCCGCCCGCAAGGCCAACGCATCCCCCCGGCGGCTGGCGGACCCCATCGCGGGTGCGGGGGACCCGCCCACCCGCGAATCGTTGAGGCCGCCCCGCCGCCGCGCCCCTCCACGCCCCCCGGCGGCTGGAGGACCCCCATCGCCGGGGGGCGGGGGACCCCTCCCCCCGCGATCCGGGGGCCGCCAGCCGCCGCCAGCAACCACGTTCTATATTGGGAATCATTCTCAATCATCTCCTGAGATTAATTACAATCCTTCAGGAGTGTTGTATACTCCCAGAATATGGCCCTGTCTATATTCCCTTCTTGGAAGGAAATTTGGAAGCAATCGCAAACATTGAGTTCAGTGTTAATCGCTTTTTGATGTTTTGAAGTAGTAACATCCTCTCCCCTCTTTTGGTATCAGATCAACTCACTTTTAATATTAATAAATATAGAAAATTACTAATAATAATCGATATTATGATCACAATAAACTTCGTTCCAAATTTATGGTGGATTAAAATTGTAAACGATTGGTGGAATGGTAATTACTATTCAATATCTCCATATTTCAAATAATGATATCCACCATGAATGGTTACTATATCCAATACAAAGGATTTGCGGGGTCAACAGAAATTATGATAGTAGTAGGGACTCATAATATTGTTCCTTAACATTAATATTAATAATTACTACAAGATGGTAATCAGTGTTACTTAAAAATAATGCACATTATTACCATTCGTATCCCTTTATTAGTACCATTGAGAATTACTAAAATTCGATTCATTGATGGATAATAACTATATGATGAATCGGCAGACCACCCAGGCAGTGTACACCACTTGTGGGCCCAAGGACGCGCACACATCACGGCCCCACGCGGGGACTCCAGCGCTCGTGGGGCCGGGGGGGACCGCCTCACCGGCGAGCCGGGGAGCCAGCCGCCGCCACGCCAGCCCCCTCCCCCGGCGGCGGGCGGACCCAAGCGCCGGGGGGGCGGGGACCGACCGCCGCCGAGTCCGGGGCCGCAGCCGCCGCCACGACACGCCCCCCCTGGGGGCGGGCGGGACCCCCAGCGCCGGGGGGCTGGGGACCGCCCCCCCCGCGAGCCGGGGCTGAAGCCGCCGCCAAGGCCACACCCCACTGTGCAGGCTGGCGACCCACCAGCGCCGGGGGATGGGGACCCGCCCCCGCGAGCCGGGAGCACGCCAGCCGCCGCCACGCAGTGATATGGGACACTAAGAGCGCCAATCGCAACGCTGAAGATGAAGTCCATATCCCAGGAGTGTGTTACGCAGCAATAGGGCCTGTGCTAATTCCCTGCTTGGAAGTGACAATTTGAAGCAGCCATATCATGGGTCAGGGTTACATCGTTTGTGATGTTCTTACGTAGAGTAAAATCCTCCCCCTTTTGGGATATCGCATCAATCAAGTCTTCATATTAATAACTATCATTAAACTATGAATATACTACTCGTATAATGACTCACAAATAAACTTGTAAAAAAATTTATGGTGGATAAAATGTTTATACCGATTTGGAATGGGTCAGCATATTACTCTCACTTAAATTTCACCAATGATATTCCACCATGAATGTTACTAAATTATTACAAAGGATTGCGGGGAGAAAATTCTTGATTAGTATTAGTGGGCTAATAATATTGTCATTAACATTAATATTATACATAATACTAGATGCATAACAGGGTACTTACATAATGAAATTCAACACATGGTATCCCATTAGTAGTACCATGAGAATTACCATACTTAAAATCATCTTGGACTGGTAATAAACTTATTATACTCGGAATACCACAGGCAGTGTACACCTACTTGTGGGCCCCAATGGCGCCGCCAAATCACGGGCCCCCCACGCCTGGGGACCTCTCTCTGCGCTGGGGGCGGGTGAACGCCCCTCCCCGCGGACAGGGGCCCCAGCCACCCGGCCACGACACCCCCCCCCGCCGGCGGCTGCGCGGACGCCCCACTACCGGGGGGCGGCGGGACCCGCCCCCCCGCGACATCCGGGGGCCCGCCAGCCGCCGCTCACGCCAAGCCCCCCCGGCGGCTGGCGGACCCCCATCGCCGTGGGGGCTGGGGGACCCGACCCCCCCGCGATCCGGGGCCCGCTCAGCAGCCGCCCGCCACGCCACGCCCCCCACGGCGGCTGGCGGAACCCATCGCCGGGGGGCGAGGGGACCCCGCCCACCCTCCCGCGATCCGGGCCGCCCGCCCCGCCACGCCCACGGCCCCCCGGCGGCTGGCGGACCCCCATCGCCGGGGGGAGGGATGACCGCCCCGCCGCAGCCGGGGAAGCAGACGACGCCCAGCAAAGACCCCCCGGCGGATGGACGGGGAACCATCGGCAGGGGGGCGCGGGGACCCCACGCCAACCCCGCGAATAAGCGGAAGCAGCCGACGCACGAAACAAACGCCAAACAAAGGCGGGGGCCGGACCCCCACGCGGGGGGCGGGGACCCGGACCCCCCGCGAGACGGGGCACGCAAGAAGCAGACACGGCCACGCTCCCCAGGCGGCGGAGGACCCCCAGCGACGGGGGGCGGGGGAAAGCCACACGAGATCAGGGGCCGCCAGCGCGCCACAACGCCACGCACCCCGGCCGGAGGGATTGGACCACAAGAGCCGGGGGGGGGGGAACCGCCCCCCGCGTGCCGGGGACAGCACATGAGACGGAACGCACGCAACCTCCCGGCGGCTGGGGGATACCAAAGAGCCGGAGGGGCGGGGAAACGACCACCCGCGAGCCGGGGACGCCAGTACGCCGCCACCATATGCCACGACACAACGGACGGGCGGAGGACAACACATTAGCGGGGCGGGGGACCCGCCACCACAGCGAATCAGGGGCCGCCGAGACGCCACGCAACCGCCCCCCCGGACGGCTGGAGGACCCACATGCCGGGGGGCGGGGGACCCAAGCCCCCAAGCGAACGTGGGTGGCAGCAAGCCGCCCCTCACCCCGCCCAACCGCCGCCAAGCACGCCCCCCGGCGGCTGCGGGACCCCATCTCGGGGGGCGGGGACCCGCCCCCCCCCCCCACGCGACCGGGGGGCCCGCCCCGCCAAGCCTCACGCCACGCACAGCCACCCCCCCCTGGCGGTGGCGGACCACCATCCCGGGGGGCGGGGGACAGCCCCCCGCGATCCGGGGCAGACAGCCGCACCCGCAACGCAACGCCCCCCCAGGTGCCGGGGCGGACCCCATCGAGGGGGGAGGGGGACCCGCCCCCCGCCGAAATCGGGTTCCGCCCCAGCCGCCGCCACGCCCCACGCCCACCCCGGCGGCTGCGGACCCCCATCGCCGGGGGGCGGGGGCCCCGCCCCCCCCTATCCGGGGCGCAGCCGCCGCCACGCCCGCCCCCCCCGGACGGCTGGCGGAGACCCCCATCGACGGGGGCGGGGGGACCCGCCCCCCGGATCCGGGTCAGCCACCGCAGCCAGCCACGCCCCCCCCCCGGCGTCTGGGGGACCCACGCACAGGGGGCGGGGGACCGCCCCCCGCGCTACGGGCGCCAGCCGCGCCGCCACCGACACGCCCCCCGGGCTGCGGACCCCCATAGCCGGGGGGCGGGGGGTACCCCGCCCCCCCCCCGTCGATCGGGGCCGCCTAACCGCCGCCACGCCCACGGAACACCCCGGCGGCTGGCGGACCCCCCATCGCGGGGGGCTGGGGGACGCGGCCCCCACCGCGCCTCCGGGGCGCCTTAGGGCCGCCGCCACGCCAACGCCCCCCCCGGCGGCTGGGGACCCCTCGCGGGGGCGGGGACCCCGCCCCCCCGCGATCCGGGGCCGACAAGCCTGCCGCCCACGCCACGCCCCCCCAGGGGCTGGCGGCCCCCATCTGGCCGGGGGGCGGGGACCCGCCCCTCCAGCATCCGGGGCCGCCAGCCGCCGCAACTACGCCACGCCCCCCCGGCGGGCTGGCGGCCCCCATCGCGGGGGGCGGGGGACCCGCCCCCCCGCGATCCGGGGCCGCCAGCCGCTCCGACAGCCGCCCCTCGGCGCTTGGCGCGACCCCAGCGCCGGGGGGGCGGGGAACCGCCCCCCGCGCGCCGGGGCCTGCCAGCGCCGCCAGCCACGGCGGAGGGGGACGAGAGCGCAATGCAGCCGCCCGAAGAGAAGTACAGGGGAGTCCCAAGGAGTGGGGCGACGCCCAGCAATTATGGTCCGGTCTATAGTCCCTGCGGGACGGAACGGTGATAGCACGAGCGTTGGGGCATGGACAGCGTTGTGGTTGAGGTTGAGGGGGGAGAGGAGGCACAGCGCTCCCGGTTGGAGAGCAGTACAGCACGCAATGAAGTGACAGAACGAACAGGCAGATGGAAAGAGGAAGACGAATACGCGAAGATGAATTGAGCACAAGAAACGGCGTACGAAACAGTGAGGGGGGGAGTGGGATTAAAATGGGGAACGATGGTGGAATGGGAAGTACGATGAGAAGCT
>NW_022143136.1:0-43042 GCF_007565055.1 Rhinopithecus roxellana | reverse complement strand
GTGGCGTGGCGGCGGCTGGCGGCCCCGGATCGCGGGGGGGCGGTCCCCCCCCCCCGGCGATGGGGGTCCGCCAGCCGCCGGGGGGGCGTGGCGTGGCGGCGGCTGGCGGCCCCGGATCGCGGGGGGCGGGTCCCCCGCCCCCCGGCGATGGGGTCCGCCAGCCGCCGGGGGGGTGGCGTGGCGGCGGCTGGCGGCCCCGGATCGCGGGGGGGCGGGTCCCCCGCCCCCCGGCGATGGGGGTCCGCCAGCCGCCGGGGGGGCGTGGCGTGGCGGCGGCTGGCGGCCCCGGATCGCGGGGGGGCGGGTCCCCCGCCCCCGGCGATGGGGTCCGCCAGCCGCCGGGGGGTGGCGTGGCGGCGGCTGGCGGCCCCGGATCGCGGGGGGCGGGTCCCCCGCCCCCCGGCGATGGGGGTCCGCCAGCCGCCGGGGGCGTGGCGTGGCGGCGGCTGGCGGCCTCGGATCGCGGGTGGGCGGTCACCCCGCCCACGGCGATGGAGGTCCCCAGGCGTGGGGGCCGTGATGTGGCGGCGCCTTGGGGCCCACAAGTAGGTGTACACTGCCTGTGGTATTCCGAGTAATAATATAGTTATTACACATCAATGATCGATTTTAGTAATTCTCAATGGTACTAATAATGGGATACCATGGTTAATTTTCATTATTTTAAGTACCTGATTATGCAATCTTAGTATTAATTATTAATATTAATGTTAATGAACAATATTATTAGTCCCTAATACTAATCATAATTTTCTTACCCGCAATCCTTTGTATTGATTTAAGTAACATTTCATGGTGGATATCATTATTTGAATATTAATGGTGATATTAATATTAATTACCCATTCCAAATCGTTAACATTTAATCCACCATAAATTGTGACGAAGTTTATTGTGATCATTAATATCGATTATTATTATTAATATTTAATATATTTATTAATATTAATAATTGATTGATGCTGATATCCAAAAGGGGGAGGATGTACTACTTAAAACATCACAAACGATGTACACTGACCCAATGATATTGCTTCAAATTTCCTTCCAAGAAGGGAATATAGACAGGCAATATTGCTGGGAGTAGACACACTCCTGGGATAATGTAATTAATCTTCAGGAGGATGATTGCGATATGATTCCCAATATAGACGTGGCGTGGCGGCGGCTGGCGGCCCCGGATCGCGGGGGGGCAGGTCCACCGCCCCCCGGCGATCGGGGGTCCGCCAGCCGCCGGGGGGCGTGGCGTGGCGGCGGCTGGCGGCCCCGGATCGGGGGGGGGGGCGGGTCCCCCGCCCCCCGGCGATGGGGGTCCGCCAGCCGCCGGGGGGGCGTGGCGTGGCGGCGGCTGGCGGCCCCGGATCGCGGGGGGGCGGGTCCCCCGCCCCCCGGCGATGGGGGTCCGCCAGCCGCCGGGGGGGCGTGGCGTGGCGGCGGCTTGGCGGCCCCGGATCGCGGGGGGGCGGGTCCCCCGCCCCCCGGCGATGGGGGTCCGCCAGCCGCCGGGGGGGCGTGGCGTGGCGGCGGCTTGGCGGCCCCCGGATCGGCGGGGGGGGCGGGTCCCCCGCCCCCCGGCGATGGGGGTCCGCCAGCCGCCGGCGGGGGGCTTGGCGTGGCGGCGGCTGGCGGCCCCGGATCGCGGGGGGTCGGGTCCCCCGCCCCCCGGCGATGTGGGTCCGCCAGCCGCCGGGGGGCGTGGCGTGGCGGCGGCTGGCGGCCCCGGATCGCGGGGGGGGGCGGGTCCCCCGCCCCCCGGCGATGGGGGTTCCGCCAGCCGCCGGGGGGGGGCGTGGCGTGGCGGCGGCTGGCGGCCCCGGATCGCGGGGGGGCGGGTCCCCCGCCCCCCGGCGATGGGGGTCCGCCAGCCGCCGGCGGGGGGTGGCGTGGCGGCGGCTGGCGGCCCCGGATCGCGGGGGGGCGGGTCCCCGCCCACCGGCGATGGAGGTCCGCCAGCCGCCGGGGGGGCGTGGCGTGGCGGCGGCTGGCGGCCCCGGATCGCGGGTTGGGCGGTCACCCCGCCCCACGGCGATGGAGGTCCCCAGGCGTGGGGGCCGTGATGTGGCGGCGCCTTGGGGCCCACAAGTAGGTGTACACTGCCTGTGGTATTCCGAGTAATAATATAGTTATTACACATCAATGATCGATTTTAGTAATTCTCAATGGTACTAATAATGGGATACCATGGTTAATTTTCATTATTTTAAGTACCTGATTATGCAATCTTAGTATTAATTATTAATATTAATGTTAATGAACAATATTATTAGTCCCTAATACTAATCATAATTTTCTTACCCGCAATCCTTTGTATTGATTTAAGTAACATTCATGGTGGATATCATTATTTGAATATTAATGGTGATATTAATATTAATTACCATTCCAAATCGTTAACATTTTAATCCACCATAAATTTTGACGAAGTTTATTGTGATCATTAATATCGATTATTATTATTAATATTTAATATATTTATTAATATTAATAATTGATTGATGCTGATATCCAAAAGGGGGAGGATGTTACTACTTAAAACATCACAAACGATGTATCACTGACCCTAATGATATTGCTTCAAATTTCGTTCCAAGAAGGGAATATAGAAAGGCAAATATTGCTGGGAGTAGACACACTCCCTGGGATAATGTAAATTAATCCTTCAGGAGGATGATTGCGATATGAATTCCCAATATAGACGTGGCGTGGCGGCGGCTGGCGGCCCCCCGGATCGCGGGGGTCGGGTCCCCCTCCCCCCGGCGATGGGGGTCCGCCACCGCAGGGGGGGCGTGGCTTGGCGGCGGCTGCTGGCCCGGATCGCGGGTGCGGGTCCCCCCGCCCCCCTTCGATGGGGGTCCGCCAGCCGCCGGGGGGCGTGGGCGTGGCCCCGGCGCTGGCGGCACCCGGATCGCGGGGGTGCGGGTCCCCCGCACCCCGGGAATGGGGGTCCCTCCAGCCGCCGGGGGCGTGGCAGTGGCGGCGGCTGGCGGCCCCGGGATCGCGGGGAGGGCGGTCCCACCCCCCCCTGCGATGGGGGTCCGCCAGCCGCCGGGGGGCGTGGCGTGGCGGCGGCTGGCGGCCCCGGATCGCGGGGGGGCGGGTCCCCCGCCCCCCGGCGATGGGGGTCCGCCAGCCGCCGGGGGGGGCGTGGCGTGGCGGCGGCTGGCGGCCCCGGATCGCGGGGGGGCGGGTCCCCCGCCCCCCGGCGATGGGGGTCCGCCAGCCGCCGGGGGGGCGTGGCGTGGCGGCGGCTGCGGCCCGGATCGCGGGGGGGCGGGTCCCCCGCCCCCCGGCGATGGGGGTCCGCCAGCCGCCGGGGGGGCGTGGCGTGGCGGCGGCTGGCGGCCCCGGATCGCGGGGGGGCGGGGTCCCCCGCCCCCCGGCGATGGGGGTCCGCCAGCCGCCGGGGGGGGCGTGGCGTGGCGGCGGCTGGCGGCCCCGGATCGCGGGGGGGCGGGTCCCCCGCCCCCCGGCGATGGGGGTCCGCCAGCCGCCGGGGGGGCGTGGCGTGGCGGCGGCTGGCGGCCCCGGATCGCGGGGGGGCGGGTCCCCCGCCCCCCGGCGATGGGGGTCCGCCAGCCGCCGGGGGGGCGTGGCGTGGCGGCGGCTGGCGGCCCCGGATCGCGGGGGGGCGGGTCCCCCGCCCCCCGGCGATGGGGGTCCGCCAGCCGCCGGGGGGGCGTGGCGTGGCGGCGGCTGGCGGCCCGGATCGCGGGGGGGCGGGTCCCCCGCCCCCCGGCGATGGGGGTCCGCCAGCCGCCGGGGGGGGCGTGGCGTGGCGGCGGCTGGCGGCCCGGATCGCGGGGGGGGCGGGGTCCCCCGCCCCCGGCGATGGGGGTCCGCCAGCCGCCGGGGGGGCGTGGCGTGGCGGCGGCTGGCGGCCCCGGATCGCGGGGGGGGCGGGTCCCCCGCCCCCCGGCGATGGGGGTCCGCCAGCCGCCGGGGGGGCGTGGCGTGGCGGCGGCTGGCGGCCCCGGATCGCGGGGGGGCGGGTCACCCGCCCCCCGGCGATGGAGGTCCCCAGGCGTGGGGGGCCGTGATGTGGCGGCGCCTTGGGGCCCACAAGTAGGTGTACACTGCCTGTGGTATTCCGAGTAATAATACAGTTATTACACATCAATGATCGATTTTAGTAATTCTCAATGGTACTAATAATGGGATACCATGGTTAATTTTCATTATTTTAAGTACCTGATTATGCAATCTTAGTATTAATTATTAATATTAATGTTAATGAACAATATTATTAGCCCCTAATACTAATCATAATTTTCTTACCCGCAATCCTTTGTATTGATTTAAGTAACATTCATGGTGGATATCATTATTTGAATATTAATGGTGATATTAATATTAATTACCATTCCAAATCGTTAACATTTTAATCCACCATAAATTTTACGAAGTTTATTGTGATCATTAATATCGATTATTATTATTAATATTTAATATATTTATTAATATTAATATTTGATTGATGCTGATAACCAAAAGGGGGAGGATGTTACTACTTAAAACATCACAAACGATGTACACTGACCCAATGATATTGCTTCAAATTTCCTTCCAAGAAGGGAATATAGACAGGCAATATTGCTGGGAGTAGACACACTCCTGGGATAATGTAATTAATCTTCAGGAGGATGATTGCGATATGATTCCCAATATAGACGTGGCGTGGCGGCGGCTGGCGGCCCCGGATCGCGGGGGGGCGGGTCCCCCGCAACCCGGCGATGGGGGTCCGCCAGCCGCCGGGGGGGCGTGGCGTGGCGGCGGCTGGCGGCCCCGGATCGCGGGGGGGGCGGGTCCCCCGCCCCCCGGCGATGGGGGTCCGCCAGCCGCCGGGGGGGCGTGGCGTGGCGGCGGCTGGCGGCCCCGGATCGCGGGGGGGCGGGTCCCCCGCCCCCCGGCGATGGGGGTCCGCCAGCCGCCGGGGGGGCGTGGCGTGGCGGCGGCTGGCGGCCCCGGATCGCGGGGGGGCGGGTCCCCCGCCCCCCGGCGATGGGGGTCCGCCAGCCGCCGGGGGGGCGTGGCGGCCCCGGATCGCGGGGGGGCGGGTCCCCCGCCCCCCGGCGATGGGGGTCCGCCAGCCGCCGGCGGGGGGGGTGGCGTGGCGGTGGCTGGCGGCCCCGGATCGCGGGGGGGCGGTCACCCGCCCCACGGCGATGGAGGTCCCCAGGCGTGGGGGCCGTGATGTGGCGGCGCCTTGGGGCCCACAAGTAGGTGTACACTGCCTGTGGTATTCCGAGTAATAATATAGTTATTACACATCAATGATCGATTTTAGTAATTCTCAATGGTACTAATAATGGGATACCATGGTTAATTTTCATTATTTTAAGTACCTGATTATGCAATCTTAGTATTAATTATTAATATTAATGTTAATGAACAATATTATTAGCCCCTAATACTAATCATAATTTCTTACCCCGCAATCCTTTGTATTGATTTAAGTAACATTCATGGTGGATATCATTATTTGAATATTAATGGTGATATTAATATTAATTACCATTCCAAATCGTTAACATTTTAATCCACCATAAATTTTTACGAAGTTTATTGTGATCATTAATATCGATTATTATTATTAATATTTAATATATTTATTAATATTAATAATTGATTGATGCTGATATCCAAAAGGGGGAGGATGTTACTACTTAAAACATCACAAACGATGTACACTGACCCAATGATATTGCTTCAAATTTCCTTCCAAGAAGGGAATATAGACAGGCAATATTGCTGGGAGTAGACACACTCCTGGGATAATGTAATTAATCTTCAGGAGGATGATTGCGATATGATTCCCAATATAGACGTGGCGTGGCGGCGGCTGGCGGCCCCGGATCGCGGGGGGGCGGGTCCCCCGCCCCCCGGCGATGGGGGTCCGCCAGCCGCCGGGGGGGCGTGGCGTGGCGGCGGCTGGCGGCCCCGGATCGCGGAGGGGCGGGTCCCCCGCCCCCCGGCGATGGGGGTCCGCCAGCCGCCGGGGGGGCGTGGCGTGGCGGCGGCTGGCGGCCCCGGATCGCGGGGGGGCGGGTCCCCCGCCCCCCGGCGATGGGGGTCCGCCAGCCGCCGGGGGGGCGTGGCGTGGCGGCGGCTGGCGGCCCCGGATCGCGGGGGGGCGGGTCCCCCGCCCCCCGGCGATGGGGGTCCGCCAGCCGCCGGGGGGGCGTGGCGTGACGGCGGCTGGCGGCCCCGGATCGCGGGGGGGCGGGTCCCCCGGCCCCCGGCGATGGGGGTCCGCCAGCCGCCGGGGGGGGCGTGGCGTGGCGGCGGCTGGCGGCCCCGGATCGCGGGGGGGCGGGTCCCCCGCCCCCCGGCGATGGGGGTCCGCCAGCCGCCGGGGGGGCGTGGCGTGGCGGCGGCTGGCGGCCCCGGATCGCGGGGGGGCGCGGTCCCCCGCCCCCCGGCGATGGGGGTCCGCCAGCCGCCGGGGGGGCGTGGCGTGGCGGCGGCTGGCGGCCCCGGATCGCGGGGGGGCGGGTCCCCCGCCCCCCGGCGATGGGGGTCCGCCAGCCGCCGGGTGGGGGTGGCGTGGCGGCGGCTGGCGGCCCCGGATCGCGGGGGGGCGGGTCCCCCGCCCCCCGGCGATGGGGGTCCGCCAGCCGCCGGGGGGGCGTGGCGTGGCGGCGGCTGGCGGCCCCGGATCGCGGGGGGGCGGGTCCCCCGCCCCCCGGCGATGGGGGTCCGCCAGCCGCCGGCGGGGGGTGGCGTGGCGGCGGCTGGCGGCCCCGGATCGCGGGGGGGCGGGTCCCCCGCCCCCCGGCGATGGGGGTCCGCCAGCCGCCGGGGGGGCGTGGCGTGGCGGCGGCTGGCGGCCCCGGATCGCGGGTGGGCGGTCACCCCGCCCCACGGCGATGGAGGTCCCCAGGCGTGGGGGCCGTGATGTGGCGGCGCCTTGGGGCCCACAAGTAGGTGTACACTGCCTGTGGTATTCCGAGTAATAATATAGTTATTACACATCAATGATCGATTTTAGTAATTCTCAATGGTACTAATAATGGGATACCATGGTTAATTTTCATTATTTTAAGTACCTGATTATGCAATCTTAGTATTAATTATTAATATTAATGTTAATGAACAATATTATTAGTCCCTAATACTAATCATAATTTTCTTACCCGCAATCATTTGTATTGATTTAAGTAACATTCATGGTGGATAACATTATTTGAATATTAATGGTGATATTAATATTAATTACCATTCCAAATCGTTAACATTTTAATCCACCATAAATTTTGACGAAGTTTATTGTGATCATTAATATCGATTATTATTATTAATATTTAATATATTTATTAATATTAATAATTGATTGATGCTGATATCCAAAAGGGGGAGGATGTTACTACTTAAAACATCACAAACGATGTACACTGACCCAATGATATTGCTTCAAATTTCCTTCCAAGAAGGGAATATAGACAGGCAATATTGCTGGGAGTAGACACACTCCTGGGATAATGTAATTAATCTTCAGGAGGATGATTGCGATATGATTCCCAATATAGACGTGGCGTGGCGGCGGCTGGCGGCCCCGGATCGCGGGGGGGCAGGTCCCCCGCCCCCCGGCGATGGGGGTCCGCCAGCCGCCGGGGGGCGTGGCGTGGCGGCGGCTGGCGGCCCCGGATCGCGGGGGGGCGGGTCCCCCGCCCCCCGGCGATGGGGGTCCGCCAGCCGCCGGGGGGGCGTGGCGTGGCGGCGGCTGGCGGCCCCGGATCGCGGGGGGGCGGGTCCCCCGCCCCCCGGCGATGGGGGTCCGCCAGCCGCCGGGGGGGGCGTGGCGTGGCGGCGGCTGGCGGCCCCGGATCGCGGGGGGGCGGGTCCCCCGCCCCCCGGCGATGGGGGTCCGCCAGCCGCCGGGGGGGCGTGGCGTGGCGGCGGCTGGCGGCCCCGGATCGCGGGGGGGCGGGTCCCCCGCCCCCCGGCGATGGGGGTCCGCCAGCCGCCGGGGGGGCGTGGCGTGGCGGCGGCTGGCGGCCCCGGATCGCGGGGGGGGCGGGTCCCCCGCCCCCCGGCGATGGGGGTCCGCCAGCCGCCGGGGGGGCGTGGCGTGGCGGCGGCTGGCGGCCCCGGATCGCGGGGGGGCGGGTCCCCCGCCCCCCGGCGATGGGGGTCCGCCAGCCGCCGGGGGGGCGTGGCGTGGCGGCGGCTGGCGGCCCCGGATCGCGGAGGGGCGGGTCCCCCGCCCCCCGGCGATGGGGGTCCGCCAGCCGCCGGGGGGGCGTGGCGTGGCGGCGGCTGGCGGCCCCGGATCGCGGGGGGGCGGTCACCCCGCCCCACGGCGATGGAGGTCCCCAGGCGTGGGGGCCGTGATGTGGCGGCGCCTTGGGGCCCACAAGTAGGTGTACACTGCCTGTGGTATTCCGAGTAATAATATAGTTATTACACATCAATGATCGATTTTAGTAATTCTCAATGGTACTAATAATGGGATACCATGGTTAATTTTCATTATTTTAAGTACCTGATTATTCAATCTTAGTATTAATTATTAATATTAATGTTAATGAACAATATTATTAGTCCCTAATACTAATCATAATTTTCTTACCCGCAATCCTTTGTATTGATTTAAGTAACATTCATGGTGGATATCATTATTTGAATATTAATGGAGATATTAATATTAATTACCATTCCAAATCGTTAACATTTTAATCCACCATAAATTTTGACGAAGTTTTTGTGATCATTAATATCGATTATTATTATTAATATTTAATATATTTATTAATATTAATAATTGATTGATGCTGATATCCAAAAGGGGGAGGATGTTACTACTTAAAACATCACAAACGATGTACACTGACCCAATGATATTGCTTCAAATTTCCTTCCAAGAAGGGAATATAGACAGGCAATATTGCTGGGAGTAGACACACTCCTGGGATAATGTAATTAATCTTCAGGAGGATGATTGCGATATGATTCCCAATATAGACGTGGCGTGGCGGCGGCTGGCGGCCCCGGATCGCGGGGGGGCGGGTCCCCCGCCCCCCGGCGATGGGGTCCGCCAGCCGCCGGGGGGGCGTGGCGTGGCGGCGGCTGGCGGCCCCGGATCGCGGGGGGGCGGGTCCCCCGCCCCCCGGCGATGGGGGTCCGCCAGCCGCCGGGGGGGCGTGGCGTGGCGGCGGCTGGCGGCCCCGGATCGCGGGGGGGCGGGTCCCCCGCCCCCCGGCGATGGGGGTCCGCCAGCCGCCGGGGGGGGCGTGGCGTGGCGGCGGCTGGCGGCCCCGGATCGCGGGGGGGCGGGTCCCCCGCCCCCCGGCGATGGGGGTCCGCCAGCCGCCGGGGGGGCGTGGCGTGGCGGCGGCTGGCGGCCCCGGATCGCGGGGGGGCGGGTCCCCCGCCCCCCGGCGATGGGGGTCCGCCAGCCGCCGGGGGGGCGTGGCGTGGCGGCGGCTGGCGGCCCCGGATCGCGGGGGGGCGGGTCCCCCGCCCCCCGGCGATGGGGGTCCGCCAGCCGCCGGGGGGGGCGTGGCGTGGCGGCGGCTGGCGGCCCCGGATCGCGGGGGGGCGGGTCCCCCGCCCCCCGGCGATGGGGGTCCGCCAGCCGCCGGGGGGGCGTGGCGTGGCGGCGGCTGGCGGCCCCGGATCGCGGGGGGGCGGGTCCCCCGCCCCCCGGCGATGGGGGTCCGCCAGCCGCCGGCGGGGGGTGGCGTGGCGGCGGCTGGCGGCCCCGGATCCCGGGGGGGGCGGGTCCCCCGCCCCCCGGCGATGGGGGTCCGCCAGGCGCCGGGGGGGCGTGGGGTGGCAGCGGCTGGCGGCCCGGATCGCGGGGTGGGCGGTCACCCCGCCCCACGGCGATGGAGGTCCCCAGGCGTGGGGGCCGTGATGTGGCGGCGCCTTGGGGCCCACAAGTAGGTGTACACTGCCTGTGGTATTCCGATTAATAATATAGTTATTACACATCAATGATCGATTTTAGTAATTCTCAATGGTACTAATAATGGGATACCATGGTTAATTTTCATTATTTTAAGTACCTGATTATGCAATCTTAGTATTAATTATTAATATTAATGTTAATGAACAATATTATTAGTCCCTAATACTAATCATAATTTTCTTACCCGCAATCCTTTGTATTGATTTAAGTAACATTCATGGTGGATATCATTATTTGAATATTATGGTGATATTAATATTAATTACCATTCCAAATCGTTAACATTTTAATCCACCATAAATTTTGACGAAGTTTATTGTGATCATTAATATCGATTATTATTATTAATAGTTAATATATTTATTAATATTAATAATTGATTGATGCTGATACCAAAAGGGGGAGGATGTTACTACTTAAAACATCACAAACGATGTACACTGACCCAATGATATTGCTTCAATTTCCTTCCAAGAAGGGAATATAGACAGGCAATATTGCTGGGAGTAGACACACTCCTGGGATAATGTAATTAATCTTCAGGAGGATGATTGCGATATGATTCCCAATATAGACGTGGCGTGGCGGCGGCTGGCGGCCCCGGATCGCGGGGGGGGCGGGTCCCCCGCAACCCCCGGCGATGGGGGTCCGCCAGCCGCCGGGGGGGCGTGGCGTGGCTGGCGGCTGGCTGCCCCGGATCGCGGGGGGGCGGGTCCCCCGCCCCCGGCGATGGGGGTCCGCCAGCCGCCGGGGGGGCGTGGCGTGGCGGCGGCTGGCGGCCCCGGATCGCGGGGGGGCGGGTCCCCGCCCCCCGGCGATGGGGGTCCGCCAGCCGCCGGGGGGGCGTGGCGTGGCGGCGGCTGGCGGCCCCGGATCGCGGGGGGGCGGTCCCCCGCCCCCCGGCGATGGGGGTCCGCCAGCCGCCGGGGGGGCGTGGCGTGGCGGCGGCTGGCGGCCCCGGATCGCGGGGGGGCGGTCACCCCGCCCCACGGCGATGGAGGTCCCCAGGCGTGGGGGCCGTGATGTGGCGGCGCCTTGGGGCCCACAAGTAGGTGTACACTGCCTGTGGTATTCCGAGTAATAATATAGTTATTACACATCAATGATCGATTTTAGTAATTCTCAATGGTACTAATAATGGGATACCATGGTTAATTTTCATTATTTTAAGTACCTGATTATTCAATCTTAGTATTAATTATTAATATTAATGTTAATGAACAATATTATTAGTCCCTAATACTAATCATAATTTTCTTACCCGCAATCCTTTGTATTGATTTAAGTAACATTCATGGTGGATATCATTATTTGAATATTAATGGAGATATTAATATTAATTACCATTCCAAATCGTTAACATTTTAATCCACCATAAATTTTGACGAAGTTTTTGTGATCATTAATATCGATTATTATTATTAATATTTAATATATTTATTAATATTAATAATTGATTGATGCTGATATCCAAAAGGGGGAGGATGTTACTACTTAAAACATCACAAACGATGTACACTGACCCAATGATATTGCTTCAAATTTCCTTCCAAGAAGGGAATATAGACAGGCAATATTGCTGGGAGTAGACACACTCCTGGGATAATGTAATTAATCTTCAGGAGGATGATTGCGATATGATTCCCAATATAGACGTGGCGTGGCGGCGGCTGGCGGCCCCGGATCGCGGGGGGGCGGGTCCCCCGCCCCCCGGCGATGGGGGTCCGCCAGCCGCCGGGGGGGCGTGGCGTGGCGGCGGCTGGCGGCCCCGGATCGCGGGGGGGCGGGTCCCCCGCCCCCCGGCGATGGGGGTCCGCCAGCCGCCGGGGGGGCGTGGCGTGGCGGCGGCTGGCGGCCCCGGATCGCGGGGGGGCGGGTCCCCCGCCCCCCGGCGATGGGGGTCCGCCAGCCGCCGGGGGGGCGTGGCGTGGCGGCGGCTGGCGGCCCCGGATCGCGGGGGGGCGGGTCCCCCGCCCCCCGGCGATGGGGGTCCGCCAGCCGCCGGGGGGGCGTGGCGTGGCGGCGGCTGGCGGCCCCGGATCGCGGGGGGGCGGGTCCCCCGCCCCCCGGCGATGGGGGTCCGCCAGCCGCCGGGGGGGCGTGGCGTGGCGGCGGCTGGCGGCCCCGGATCGCGGGGGGGCGGGTCCCCCGCCCCCCGGCGATGGGGGTCCGCCAGCCGCCGGGGGGGCGTGGCGTGGCGGCGGCTGGCGGCCCCGGATCGCGGGGGGGCGGGTCCCCCGCCCCCCGGCGATGGGGGTCCGCCAGCCGCCGGGGGGGCGTGGCGTGGCGGCGGCTGGCGGCCCCGGATCGCGGGGGGGCGGGTCCCCCGCCCCCCGGCGATGGGGGTCCGCCAGCCGCCGGGGGGGCGTGGCGTGGCGGCGGCTGGCGGCCCCGGATCGCGGGGGGGCGGGTCCCCCGCCCCCGGCGACGGGGGTCCGCCAGCCGCCGGGGGGGCGTGGCGTGGCGGCGGCTGGCGGCCCCGGATCGCGGGGGGGCGGGTCCCCCGCCCCCGGCGACGGGGGTCCGCCAGCCGCAGGGGGGGCGTGGCGTGGCGGCGGCTGGCGGCCCCGGATCGCGGGGGGGCGGGTCCCCCGCCCCCCGGCGACGGGGGTCCGCCAGCCGCCGGGGGGGCGTGGCGTGGCGGCGGCTGGCGGCCCCGGATCGCGGGGGGGCGGGTCCCCCGCCCCCCGGCGACGGGGGTCCGCCAGCCGCCGGGGGGGCGTGGCGTGGCGGCGGCTGGCGGCCCCGGATCGCGGGGGGGCGGGTCCCCCGCCCCCCGGCGACGGGGGTCCGCCAGCCGCCGGGGGGGGCGTGGCGTGACGGCTGCTGGGGGCCCGGGATCGCGGGGGGGCGGGTCCCCCGGCCCCCGGCGACGGGGGCCGCCCGCCGCCGGGGGCGCGGGGCGTGGAGGCGGCTGGGGGCCCCGGATCGCGGCAGGGTGGGTCCCCCCCCCCCGGCGACCGGGGGCCACCAGCCGCCGGGAGGCGTGGCGTGGCGGCGGCTGGCGGCCCCGGATCGCGGGGGGGCGCGTCCCCCGCCCCCCGGCGATGGGGGTCCGCCAGCCGCCGGGGGGGCGTGGCGTGGCGGCGGCTGGCGGCCCCGGATCGCGGGGGGGCGGGTCCCCCGCCCCCCGGCGATGGGGGTCCGCCAGCCGCCGGGTGGGGGTGGCGTGGCGGCGGCTGGCGGCCCCGGATCGCGGGGGGGGCGGGTCCCCCGCCCCCCGGCGATGGGGGTCCGCCAGCCGCCGGGGGGGCGTGGCGTGGCGGCGGCTGGCGGCCCCGGATCGCGGGGGGGCGGGTCCCCCGCCCCCCGGCGATGGGGGTCCGCCAGCCGCCGGCGGGGGGTGGCGTGGCGGCGGCTGGCGGCCCCGGATCGCGGGGGGGGCGGGTCCCCCGCCCCCCGGCGATGGGGGTCCGCCAGCCGCCGGGGGGGCGTGGCGTGGCGGCGGCTGGCGGCCCCGGATCGCGGGTGGGCGGTCACCCCGCCCCACGGCGATGGAGGTCCCCAGGCGTGGGGGCCGTGATGTGGCGGCGCCTTGGGGCCCACAAGTAGGTGTACACTGCCTGTGGTATTCCGAGTAATAATATAGTTATTACACATCAATGATCGATTTAGTAATTCTCAATGGTACTAATAATGGGATACCATGGTTAATTTTCATTATTTTAAGTACCTGATTATGCAATCTTAGTATTAATTATTAATATTAATGTTAATGAACAATATTATTAGTCCCTAATACTAATCATAATTTTCTTACCCGCAATCCTTTGTATTGATTTAAGTAACATTCATGGTGGATAACATTATTTGAATATTAATGGTGATATTAATATTAATTACCATTCCAAATCGTTAACATTTTAATCCACCATAAATTTTGACGAAGTTTATTGTGATCATTAATATCGATTATTATTATTAATATTTAATATATTTATTAATATTAATAATTGATTGATGCTGATATCCAAAAGGGGGAGGATGTTACTACTTAAAACATCACAAACGATGTACACTGACCCAATGATATTGCTTCAAATTTCCTTCCAAGAAGGGAATATAGACAGGCAATATTGCTGGGAGTAGACACACTCCTGGGATAATGTAATTAATCTTCAGGAGGATGATTGCGATATGATTCCCAATATAGACGTGGCGTGGCGGCGGCTGGCGGCCCCGGATCGAGGGGGGGCAGGTCCCCCGCCCCCCGGCGATGGGGGTCCGCCAGTCGCCGGGGGGCGTGGCGTGGCGGCGGCTGGCGGCCCCGGATCGCGGGGGGGCGGGTCCCCCGCCCCCCGGCGATGGGGGTCCGCCAGCCGCCGGGGGGGCGTGGCGTGGCGGCGGCTGGCGGCCCCGGATCGCGGGGGGGCGGGTCCCCCGCCCCCCGGCGATGGGGGTCCGCCAGCCGCCGGGGGGGCGTGGCGTGGCGGCGGCTGGCGGCCCCGGATCGCGGGGGGGCGGGTCCCCCGCCCCCCGGCGATGGGGGTCCGCCAGCCGCCGGGGGGGCGTGGCGTGGCGGCGGCTGGCGGCCCCGGATCGCGGGGGGGCGGGTCCCCCGCCCCCCGGCGATGGGGGTCCGCCAGCCGCCGGGGGGGCGTGGCGTGGCGGCGGCTGGCGGCCCCGGATCGCGGGGGGGCGGGTCCCCCGCCCCCCGGCGATGGGGGTCCGCCAGCCGCCGGGGGGGCGTGGCGTGGCGGCGGCTGGCGGCCCCGGATCGCGGGGGGGCGGGTCCCCCGCCCCCCGGCGATGGGGGTCCGCCAGCCGCCGGCGGGGGGTGGCGTGGCGGCGGCTGGCGGCCCCGGATTCCGGGGGGGCGGGTCCCCCGCCCCCCGGCGATGGGGGTCCGCCAGCCGCCGGGGGGGCGTGGCGTGGCGGCGGCTGGCGGCCCCGGATCGCGGGTGGGCGGTCACCCCGCCCCACGGCGATGGAGGTCCCCAGGCGTGGGGGCCGTGATGTGGCGGCGCCTTGGGGCCCACAAGTAGGTGTACACTGCCTGTGGTATTCCGAGTAATAATATAGTTATTACACATCAATGATCGATTTTAGTAATTCTCAATGGTACTAATAATGGGATACCATGGTTAATTTTCATTATTTTAAGTACCTGATTATGCAATCTTAGTATTAATTATTAATATTAATGTTAATGAACAATATTATTAGTCCCTAATACTAATCATAATTTTCTTACCCGCAATCCTTTGTATTGATTTAAGTAACATTCATGGTGGATATCATTATTTGAATATTAATGGTGATATTAATATTAATTACCATTCCAAATCGTTAACATTTTAATCCACCATAAATTTTGACGAAGTTTATTGTGATCATTAATATCGATTATTATTATTAATATTTAATATATTTATTAATATTAATAATTGATTGATGCTGATATCCAAAAGGGGGAGGATGTTACTACTTAAAACATCACAAACGATGTACACTGACCCAATGATATTGCTTCAAATTTCGTTCCAAGAAGGGAATATAGACAGGCAATATTGCTGGGAGTAGACACACTCCTGGGATAATGTAATTAATCTTCAGGAGGATGATTGCGATATGATTCCCAATATAGACGTGGCGTGGCGGCGGCTGGCGGCCCCGGATCGCGGGGGGGCGGGTCCCCCGCCCCCCGGCGATGGGGGTCCGCCAGCCGCCGGGGGGGCGTGGCGTGGCGGCGGCTGGCGGCCCCGGATCGCGGGGGGGCGGGTCCCCCGCCCCCCGGCGATGGGGGTTCCGCCAGCCGCCGGGGGGGCGTGGCGTGGCGGCGGCTGGCGCCCCGGATCGCGGGGGGGCGGGTCCCCCGCCCCCCGGCGATGGGGGTCCGCCAGCCGCCGGGGGGGCGTGGCGTGGCGGCGGCTGCCGGCCCCGGATCGCGGGGGGGCGGGTCCCCCGCCCCCGGGCGATGGGGGTCCGCCAGCCGCCGGGGGGGCGTGGCGTGGCGGCGGCTGGCGGCCCCGGATCGCGGGGGGGCGGGTCCCCCGCACCCCGGCGATGGGGGTCCGCCAGCCGCCGGGGGGGCGTGGCGTGGCGGCGACTGGCGGCCCCGGATCGCGGGGGGGGCGGGTCCCCCGCCCCCCGGCGATGGGGGTCCGCCAGCCGCCGGGGGGGCGTGGCGTGGCGGCGGCTGGCGGCCCCGGATCGCGGGGGGGCGGGTCCCCGCCCCCCGGCGATGGGGGTCCGCCAGCCGCCGGGGGGGCGTGGCGTGGCGGCGGCTGGCGGCCCCGGATCGCGGGGGGGCGGGTCCCCCGCCCCCCGGCGATGGGGGTCCGCCAGCCGCCGGGGGGGCGTGGCGTGGCGGCGGCTGCCGGCCCCGGATCGCGGGGGGGCGGGTCCCCCGCCCCCGGGCGATGGGGGTCCGCCAGCCGCCGGGGGGGCGTGGCGTGGCGGCGGCTGGCGGCCCCGGATCGCGGGGGGGCGGGTCCCCCGCACCCCGGCGATGGGGGTCCGCCAGCCGCCGGGGGGGGCGTGGCGTGGCGGCGACTGGCGGCCCCGGATCGCGGGGGGGCGGGTCCCCCGCCCCCCGGCGATGGGGGTCCGCCAGCCGCCGGGGGGGCGTGGCGTGGCGGCGGCTGGCGGCCCCGGATCGCGGGGGGGCGGGTCCCCCGCCCCCCGGCGATGGGGGACCGCCAGCCGCCGGGGGGGCGTGGCGTGGCGGCGGCTGGCGGCCCCGGATCGCGGCGGGGCGGGTCCCCCGCCCCCCGGCGATGGGGGTCCGCCAGCCGCCGGGGGGGCGTGGCGTGGCGGCGGCTGGCGGCCCCGGATCGCGGGGGGGCGGGTCCCCCGCCCCCCGGCGATGGGGGTCCGCCAGCCGCCGGGGGGGGCGTGGCGTGGCGGCGGCTGGCGGCCCCGGATCGCGGGGGGGCGGGTCCCCCGCCCCCCGGCGATGGGGGTCCGCCAGCCGCCGGGGGGCGTGGCGTGGCGGCGGCTGGCGGCCCCGGATCGCGGGGGGGCGGGTCCCCCGCCCCCCGGCGATGGGGGTCCGCCAGCCGCCGGCGGGGGGTGGCGTGGCGGCGGCTGGCGGCCCCGGATCGCGGGGGGGCGGGTCCCCCGCCCCCCGGCGATGGGGGTCCGCCAGCCGCCGGGGGGGGCGTGGCGTGGCGGCGGCTGGCGGGCCCCGGATCGCGGGGGGGCGGGTCCCCCGCCCCCCGGCGATGGGGGTCCGCCAGCCGCCGGCGGGGGGGTGGCGTGGCGGCGGCTGGCGGCCCCGGATCGCGGGAGGGGCGGGTCCCCCGCCCCCCGGCGATGGGGGTCCGCCAGCCGCCGGGGGGGCGTGGCGTGGCGGCGGCTGGCGGCCCCGGATCGCGGGTGGGCGGTCACCCCGCCCACGGCGATGGAGGTCCCCAGGCGTGGGGGCCGTGATGTGGCGGCGCCTTGGGGCCCACAAGTAGGTGTACACTGCCTGTGGTATTCCGAGTAATAATATAGTTATTACACATCAATGATCGATTTAGTAATTCTCAATGGTACTAATAATGGGATACCATGGTTAATTTCATTATTTTAAGTACCTGATTATGCAATCTTAGTATTAATTATTAATATTAATGTTAATGAACAATATTATTAGCCCCTAATACTAATCATAATTTTCTTACCCGCAATCCTTTGTATTGATTTAAGTAACATTCATGGTGGATATCATTATTTGAATATTAATGGTGATATTAATATTAATTACCATTCCAAATCGTTAACATTTTAATCCACCATAAATTTTGACGAAGTTTATTGTGATCATTAATATCGATTATTATTATTAATATTTAATATATTTATTAATATTAATAATTGATTGATGCTGATATCCAAAAGGGGGAGGATGTTACTACTTAAAACATCACAAACGATGTACACTGACCCAATGATATTGCTTCAAATTTCCTTCCAAGAAGGGAATATAGACAGGCAATATTGCTGGGAGTAGACACACTCCTGGGATAATGTAATTAATCTTCAGGAGGATGATTGCGATATGATTCCCAATATAGACGTGGCGTGGCGGCGGCTGGCGGCCCCGGATCGCGGGGGGGCGGGTCCCCCGCCCCCCGGCGATGGGGGTCCGCCAGCCGCCGGGGGGGCGTGGCGTGGCGGCGGCTGGCGGCCCCGGATCGCGGGGGGGCGGGGTCCCCCGCCCCCCGGCGATGGGGGTCCGCCAGCCGCCGGGGGGGCGTGGCGTGGCGGCGGCTGGCGGCCCCGGATCGCGGGGGGGCGGGTCCCCCGCCCCCCGGCGATGGGGGTCCGCCAGCCGCCGGGGGGGCGTGGCGTGGCGGCGGCTGGCGGCCCCGGATCGCGGGGGGGCGGGTCCCCCGCCCCCCGGCGATGGGGGTCCGCCAGCCGCCGGGGGGGCGTGGCGTGGCGGCGGCTGGCGGCCCCGGATCGCGGGGGGGCGGGTCCCCCGCCCCCCGGCGATGGGGGTCCGCCAGCCGCCGGGGGGGCGTGGCGTGGCGGCGGCTGGCGGCCCCGGATCGCGGGGGGGCGGGTCCCCCGCCCCCCGGCGATGGGGGTCCGCCAGCCGCCGGGGGGGCGTGGCGTGGCGGCGGCTGCGGGCCCCGGATGGCGGGGGGCGGGTCCCCCGCCCCCCCGGCGATGGGGGTCCCGCCAGCCGCCGGGGGGGGCGTGGCGTGGCGGCGGCTGGCGGCCCCGGATGAGCGGGGGGTGCGGGTTCCCCCGCCCCCCGGCGATGGGGGTCCGCCAAGCCGCCGGGGGGGCCGTGGCGGTGGGGCGGCGGCTGGCGGCCCCGGATGGCGGAGGGGGCGGGTCCCCCGCCCCCCGGCGATGGGGGTCCGTCCCCCAGCCGCCGGGGGGCGTGGCGTGGCGGCGGCTGGCGGCCCCGGATGGCGGGGGGGCGGTCCCCCGCCCCCCGGCGATGGGGGGGGTCCGCCAGTCCGCCCGGGGGGGGGCGTGGGCGGCTGGCGGCCCGGATCGCGGGGGCGGGTCCCCGCCCCCCGGACGATGGGGGTCCGCAGCAGGGGGGTGGAGGTGGCGGGGGGGCCCGGGGGGGGTCCCCCGCCCCCCGGCGATGGGGTCCGCCAGCCGCCGGGGGGGCGTGGCGTGGCGGCGGCTGGCGGCCCCGGATCGCGGGGGGGCGGGTCCCCCGCCCCCCGGCGATGGGGGTCCGCCAGCCGCCGGGGGGGGCGTGGCGTGGCGGCGGCTGCAGGCCCCGGATCGCGGGGGGGGCGGGTCCCCCGCCCCCCGGGCGATGGGGGTCCGCCAGCCGCCGGGGGGGCGTGGCGTGGCGGCGGCTGGCGGCCCCGATCGCGGGGGGGCGGGTCCCCCGCCCCCGGCGATGGGGGTCCGCCAGCCCGCCGGGGGGGCGTGGCGTGGCGGCGACTGGCGGCCCCGGATCGCGGGGGGGGCGGGTCCCCCGCCCCCCGGCGATGGGGTCCGCCAGCCGCCGGGGGGGCGTGGCGTGGCGGCGGCTGGCGGACCCTGATCGCGGGGGGCGGGTCCCCCGCCCCCCGGCGATGGGGGTCCGCCAGCCGCCGGGGGGGCGTGGCGTGGCGGCGGCTGCGGCCCCGGATCGCGGGGGGGCGGGTCCCCCGCCCCCCGGCGATGGGGGTCCGCCAGCCGCCGGGGGGGCGTGGCGTGGCGGCGGCTGCCGGCCCCGGATCGCGGGGGGGGCGGGTCCCCCGCCCCCCGGCGATGGGGGTCCGCCAGCCGCCGGGGGGGGCGTGGCGTGGCGGCGGCTGGCGGCCCCGGATCGCGGGGGGGCGGGTCCCCCGCCCCCGGCGATGGGGGTCCGCCAGCCGCCGGGGGGGCGTGGCGTGGCGGCGACTGGCGGCCCCGGATCGCGGGGGGGCGGGTCCCCCGCCCACCGGCGATGGGGGTCCGCCAGCCGCCGGGGGGGCGTGGCGTGGCGGCGGCTGGCGGCCCCGGATCGCGGGGGGGGCGGGTCCCCCGCCCCCGGCGATGGGGGTCCGCCAGCCGCCGGGGGGGCGTGGCGTGGCGGCGGCTGGCGGCCCCGGATCGCGGCGGGGCGGGTCCCCCGCCCCCGGCGATGGGGGTCCGCCAGCCGCCGGGGGGGCGTGGCGTGGCGGCGGCTGGCGGCCCCGGATCGCGGGGGGGCGGGTCCCCCGCCCCCCGGCGATGGGGGTCCGCCAGCCGCCGGGGGGGCGTGGCGTGGCGGCGGCTGGCGGCCCCGGATCGCGGGGGGGCGGGTCCCCCGCCCCCCGGCGATGGGGGTCCGCCAGCCGCCGGGGGGGCGTGGCGTGGCGGCGGCTGGCGGCCCCGGATCGCGGGGGGCGGGTCCCCCGCCCCCGGCGATGGGGGTCCGCCAGCCGCCGGCGGGGGGTGGCGTGGCGGCGGCTGGCGGCCCCGGATCGCGGGGGGGCGGGTCCCCCGCCCCCCGGCGATGGGGTCCGCCAGCCGCCGGGGGGGCGTGGCGTGGCGGCGGCTGGCGGGCCCCGGATCGCGGGGGGGCGGGTCCCCCGCCCCCCGGCGATGGGGGTCCGCCAGCCGCCGGCGGGGGGTGGCGTGGCGGCGGCTGGCGGCCCCGGATCGCGGGGGGGCGGGTCCCCCGCCCCCGGCCATGGGGGTCCGCCAGCCGCCGGGGGGGCGTGGCGTGGCGGCGGCTGGCGGCCCCGGATCGCGGGTGGGCGGTCACCCCGCCCCACGGCGATGGAGGTCCCCAGGCGTGGGGGCCGTGATGTGGCGGCGCCTTGGGGCCCACAAGTAGGTGTACACTGCCTGTGGTATTCCGAGTAATAATATAGTTATTACACATCAATGATCGATTTTAGTAATTCTCAATGGTACTAATAATGGGATACCATGGTTAATTTTCATTATTTTAAGTACCTGATTATGCAATCTTAGTATTAATTATTAATATTAATGTTAATGAACAATATTATTAGCCCTAATACTAATCATAATTTTCTTACCCGCAATCCTTTGTATTGATTTAAGTAACATTCATGGTGGATATCATTATTTGAATATTAATGGTGATATTAATATTAATTACCATTCCAAATCGTTAACATTTTAATCCACCATAAATTTTTACGAAGTTTATTGTGATCATTAATATCGATTATTATTATTAATATTTAATATATTTATTAATATTAATAATTGATTGATGCTGATATCCAAAAGGGGGAGGATGTTACTACTTAAAACATCACAAACGATGTACACTGACCCAATGATATTGCTTCAAATTTCCTTCCAAGAAGGGAATATAGACAGGCAATATTGCTGGGAGTAGACACACTCCTGGGATAATGTAATTAATCTTCAGGAGGATGATTGCGATATGATTCCCAATATAGACGTGGCGTGGCGGCGGCTGGCGGCCCCGGATCGCGGGGGGGCGGGTCCCCCGCCCCCCGGCGATGGGGGTCCGCCAGCCGCCGGGGGGGCGTGGCGTGGCGGCGGCTGGCGGCCCCGGATCGCGGGGGGGCGGGTCCCCCGCCCCCCGGCGATGGGGGTCCGCCAGCCGCCGGGGGGGCGTGGCGTGGCGGCGGCTGGCGGCCCCGGATCGCGGGGGGGCGGGTCCCCCGCCCCCGGCGATGGGGGTCCGCCAGCCGCCGGGGGGGCGTGGCGTGGCGGCGGCTGGCGGCCCCGGATCGCGGGGGGGCGGGTCCCCCGCCCCCCGGCGATGGGGGTCCGCCAGCCGCCGGGGGGGCGTGGCGTGGCGGCGGCTGGCGGCCCCGGATCGCGGGGGGGCGGGTCCCCCGCCCCCCGGCGATGGGGGTCCGCCAGCCGCCGGGGGGGCGTGGCGTGGCGGCGGCTGGCGGCCCCGGATCGCGGGGGGGCGGGTCCCCCGCCCCCCGGCGATGGGGGTCCGCCAGCCGCCGGGGGGGCGTGGCGTGGCGGCGGCTGGCGGCCCCGGATCGCGGGGGGGCGGGTCCCCCGCCCCCCGGCGATGGGGGTCCGCCAGCCGCCGGGGGGGCGTGGCGTGGCGGCGGCTGGCGGCCCCGGATCGCGGGGGGGGCGGGTCCCCCGCCCCCCGGCGATGGGGGTCCGCCAGCCGCGGGGGGGCGTGGCGTGGCGGCGGCTGGCGGCCCCGGATCGCGGGGGGGCGGGTCCCCCGCCCCCGGCGATGGGGGTCCGCCAGCCGCCGGGGGGGCGTGGCGTGGCGGCGGCTGGCGGCCCCGGATCGCGGGGGGGCGGGTCCCCCGCCCCCCGGCGATGGGGGTCCGCCAGCCGCCGGGGGGGCGTGGCGTGGCGGCGGCTGGCGGCCCCGGATCGCGGGGGGGCGGGTCCCCCGCCCCCCGGCGATGGGGGTCCTCCAGCCGCCGGGGGGGCGTGGCGTGGCGGCGGCTGGCGGCCCCGGATCGCGGGGGGGCGGGTCCCCCGCCCCCCGGCGATGGGGGTCCGCCAGCCGCCGGGGGGGCGTGGCGTGGCGGCGGCTGGCGGCCCCGGATCGCGGGGGGGCGGGTCCCCCGCCCCCGGCGATGGGGGTCCGCCAGCCGCCGGCGGGGGGTGGCGTGGCGGCGGCTGGCGGCCCCGGATCGCGGGGGGGCGGGTCCCCCGCCCCCCGGCGATGGGGGTCCGCCAGCCGCCGGGGGGGCGTGGCGTGGCGGCGGCTGGCGGCCCCGGATCGCGGGTGGGCGGTCACCCCGCCCCACGGCGATGGAGGTCCCCAGGCGTGGGGGCCGTGATGTGGCGGCGCCTTGGGGCCCACAAGTAGGTGTACACTGCCTGTGGTATTCCGAGTAATAATATAGTTATTACACATCAATGATCGATTTTAGTAATTCTCAATGGTACTAATAATGGGATACCATGGTTAATTTTCATTATTTTAAGTACCTGATTATGCAATCTTAGTATTAATTATTAATATTAATGTTAATGAACAATATTATTAGTCCCTAATACTAATCATAATTTTCTTACCCGCAATCCTTTGTATTGATTTAAGTAACATTCATGGTGGATATCATTATTTGAATATTAATGGTGATATTAATATTAATTACCATTCCAAATCGTTAACATTTTAATCCACCATAAATTTTTACGAAGTTTATTGTGATCATTAATATCGATTATTATTATTAATATTTAATATATTTATTAATATTAATAATTGATTGATGCTGATATCCAAAAGGGGGAGGATGTTACTACTTAAAACATCACAAACGATGTACACTGACCCAATGATATTGCTTCAAATTTCGTTCCAAGAAGGGAATATAGACAGGCAATATTGCTGGGAGTAGACACACTCCTGGGATAATGTAATTAATCTTCAGGAGGATGATTGCGATATGATTCCCAATATAGACGTGGCGTGGCGGCGGCTGGCGGCCCCGGATCGCGGGGGGGCGGGTCCCCCGCCCCCCGGCGATGGGGGTCCGCCAGCCGCCGGGGGGGCGTGGCGTGGCGGCGGCTGGCGGCCCCGGATCGCGGGGGGGCGGGTCCCCCGCCCCCCGGCGATGGGGGTCCGCCAGTCGCCGGGGGGGCGTGGCGTGGCGGCGGCTGGCGGCCCCGGATCGCGGGGGGGCGGGTCCCCCGCCCCCCGGCGATGGGGGTCCGCCAGCCGCCGGGGGGGCGTGGCGTGGCGGCGGCTGGCGGCCCCGGATCGCGGGGGGGCGGGTCCCCCGCCCCCCGGCGATGGGGGTCCGCCAGTCGCCGGGGGGGCGTGGCGTGGCGGCGGCTGGCGGCCCCGGATCGCGGGGGGGCGGGTCCCCCGCCCCCCGGCGATGGGGGTCCGCCAGCCGCCGGGGGGGCGTGGCGTGGCGGCGGCTGGCGGCCCCGGATCGCGGGGGGGCGGGTCCCCCGCCCCCCGGCGATGGGGGTCCGCCAGCCGCCGGGGGGGCGTGGCGTGGCGGCGGCTGGCGGCCCCGGATCGCGGGGGGGCGGGTCCCCCGCCCCCCGGCGATGGGGGTCCGCCAGCCGCCGGGGGGGCGTGGCGTGGCGGCGGCTGGCGGCCCCGGATCGCGGGGGGGCGGGTCCCCCGCCCCCCGGCGATGGGGGTCCGCCAGCCGCCGGGGGGGCGTGGCGTGGCGGCGGCTGGCGGCCCCGGATCGCGGGGGGGCGGGTCCCCCGCCCCCCGGCGATGGGGGTCCGCCAGCCGCCGGGGGGGCGTGGCGTGGCGGCGGCTGGCGGCCCCGGATCGCGGGGGGGCGGGTCCCCCGCCCCCCGGCGATGGGGGTCCGCCAGCCGCCGGGGGGGCGTGGCGTGGCGGCGGCTGGCGGCCCCGGATCGCGGGGGGGCGGGTCCCCCGCCCCCCGGCGATGGGGGTCCGCCAGCCGCCGGGGGGGCGTGGCGTGGCGGCGGCTGGCGGCCCCGGATCGCGGGGGGGCGGGTCCCCCGCCCCCCGGCGATGGGGGTCCGCCAGCGCCGGGGGGGCGTGACGTGGCGGCGGCTGGCGGCCCCGGATCGCGGGGGGGCGGGTCCCCCGCCCCCCGGCGATGGGGGTCCGCCAGCGCCGGGGGGGCGTGGCGTGGCGGCGGCTGGCGGCCCCGGATCGCGGGGGGGCGGGTCCCCCGCCCCCCGGCGATGGGGGTCCGCCAGCCGCCGGGGGGGCGTGGCGTGGCGGCGGCTGGCGGCCCCGGATCGCGGGGGGGCGGGTCCTCCGCCCCCCGGCGATGGGGGTCCGCCAGCCGCCGGCGGGGGGTGGCGTGGCGGCGGCTGGCGGCCCCGGATCGCGGGGGGGCGGGTCCCCCGCCCCCCGGCGATGGGGGTCCGCCAGCCGCCGGGGGGGCGTGGCGTGGTGGCGGCTGGCGGCCCCGGATCGCGGGTGGGCGGTCACCCCGCCCCACAGCGATGGAGGTCCCCAGGCGTGGGGGCCGTGATGTGGCGGCGCCTTGGGGCCCACAAGTAGGTGTACACTGCCTGTGGTATTCCGAGTAATAATATAGTTATTACACATCAATGATCGATTTTAGTAATTCTCAATGGTACTAATAATGGGATACCATGGTTAATTTTCATTATTTTAAGTACCTGATTATGCAATCTTAGTATTAATTATTAATATTAATGTTAATGAACAATATTATTAGTCCCTAATACTAATCATAATTTTCTTACCCGCAATCCTTTGTATTGATTTAAGTAACATTCATGGTGGATATCATTATTTGAATATTAATGGAGATATTAATATTAATTACCATTCCAAATCGTTAACATTTTAATCCACCATAAATTTTTACGAAGTTTATTGTGATCATTAATATCGATTATTATTATTAATATTTAATATATTTATTAATATTAATAATTGATTGATGCTGATATCCAAAAGGGGGAGGATGTTACTACTTAAAACATCACAAACGATGTACACTGACCCAATGATATTGCTTCAAATTTCCTTCCAAGAAGGGAATATAGACAGGCAATATTGCTGGGAGTAGACACACTCCTGGGATAATGTAATTAATCTTCAGGAGGATGATTGCGATATGATTCCCAATATAGACGTGGCGTGGCGGCGGCTGGCGGCCCCGGATCGCGGGGGGGCGGGTCCCCCGCCCCCCGGCGATGGGGGTCCGCCAGCCGCCGGGGGGGCGTGGCGTGGCGGCGGCTGGCGGCCCCGGATCGCGGGGGGGCGGGTCCCCCGCCCCCCGGCGATGGGGGTCCGCCAGCCGCCGGGGGGGCGTGGCGTGGCGGCGGCTGGCGGCCCCGGATCGCGGGGGGGCGGGTCCCCCGCCCCCCGGCGATGGGGGTCCGCCAGCCGCCGGGGGGGCGTGGCGTGGCGGCGGCTGGCGGCCCCCGGATCGCGGGGGGGCGGGTTCCCCGCCCCCCGGCGATGGGGGTCCGCCAGCCGCCGGGGGGGCGTGGCGTGGCGGCGGCTGGCGGCCCCGGATCGCGGGGGGGCGGGTCCCCCGCCCCCCGGCGATGGGGGTCCGCCAGCCGCCGGGGGGGCGTGGCGTGGCGGCGGCTGGCGGCCCCGGATCGCGGGGGGGCGGGTCCCCCGCCCCCCGGCGATGGGGGTCCGCCAGCCGCCGGGGGGGCGTGGCGTGGCGGCGGCTGGCGGCCCCGGATCGCGGGGGGCGGGTCCCCCGCCCCCCGGCGATGGGGGTCCGCCAGCGCCCGGGGGGGGCGTGGCGTGGCGGCGGCTGGCGACCCCGGATCGCGGGGGGCGGGTCCCCCGCCCCCCGGCGATGGGGGTCCGCCAGCGGCCGGGGGGGCGTGGCGTGGCGGCGGCTGGCGGCCCCGGATCGCGGGGGGGCGGGTCCCCCGCCCCCCGGCGATGGGGGTCCGCCAGCCGCCGGGGGGGGCGTGGCGTGGCGGCGGCTGGCGGCCCCGGATCGCGGGGGGGCGGGTCCCCCGCCCCCCGGCGATGGGGGTCCGCCAGCCGCCGGCGGGGGGTGGCGTGGCGGCGGCTGGCGGCCCCGGATCGCGGGGGGGCGGGTCCCCCGCCCCCCGGCGATGGGGGTCCGCCAGCCGCCGGGGGGGCGTGGCGTGGCGGCGGCTGGCGGCCCCGGATCGCGGGGGGGCGGCACCCCGCCCACCGGCGATGGAGGTCCCCAGTCGTGGGGGCCGTGATGTGGCGGCCTCTTGGGGCCCACAAGTAGGTGTACACTGCCTGTGGTATTCCGAGTAATAATATAGTTATTACACATCAATGATCGATTTTAATAATTCTCAATGGTACTAATAATAGGATACCATTGTTAATTTTCATTATTTTAAGTACCTGATTATGCAATCTTAGTATTAATTATTAATATTAATGTTAATGAACAATATTATTAGTCCCTAATACTAATCATAATTTTCTTACCCGCAATCCTTTGTATTGATTTAAGTAACATTCATGGTGGATATCATTATTTGAATATTAATGGAGATATTAATATTAATTACCATTCCAAATCGTTAACATTTTAATCCACCATAAATTTTTACGAAGTTTATTGTGATCATTAATATCGATTATTATTATTAATATTTAATATATTTATTAATATTAATAATTGATTGATGCTGATATCCAAAAGGGGGAGGATGTTACTACTTAAAACATCACAAACGATGTACACTGACCCAATGATATTGCTTCAAATTTCCTTCCAAGAAGGGAATATAGACAGGCAATATTGCTGGGAGTAGACACACTCCTGGGATAATGTAATTAATCTTCAGGAGGATGATTGCGATATGATTCCCAATATAGACGTGGCGTGGCGGCGGCTGGCGGCCCCGGATCGCGGGGGGGCGGGTCCCCCGCCCCCCGGCGATGGGGGTCCGCCAGCCGCCGGGGGGGCGTGGCGTGGCGGCGGCTGGCGCCCCGGATCGCGGGGGGGCGGGTCCCCCCGCCCCCCGGCGATGGGGGTCCGCCAGCCGCCGGGGGGGCGTGGCGTGGCGGCGGCTGGCGGCCCCGGATCGCGGGGGGGCGGGTCCCCCGCCCCCCGGCGATGGGGGTCCGCCAGCCGCCGGGGGGCGTGGCGTGGCGGCGGCTGGCGGCCCGGATCGCGGGGGGGCGGGTCCCCGCCCCCCGGCGATGGGGGTCCGCCAGCCGCCGGGGGGGCGTGGCGTGGCGGCGGCTGGCGGCCCCGGATCGCGGGGGGGCGGGTCCCCCGCCCCCCGGCGATGGGGTCCGCCAGCCGCCGGGGGGGGCGTGGCGTGGCGGCGGCTGGCGGCCCCGGATCGCGGGGGGGCGGGTCCCCCGCCCCCCGGCGATGGGGGTCCGCCAGCCGCCGGGGGGGCGTGGCGTGGCGGCGGCTGGCGGCCCCGGATCGCGGGGGGGCGGGTCCCCCGCCCCCCGGCGATGGGGGTCCGCCAGCCGCCGGGGGGGCGTGGCGTGGCGGCGGCTGGCGGCCCCGGATCGCGGGGGGGCGGGTCCCCCGCCCCCCGGCGATGGGGGTCCGCCAGCCGCCGGGGGGGCGTGGCGTGGCGGCGGCTGGCGGGCCCCGGATCGCGGGGGGGCGGGTCCCCCGCCCCCCGGCGATGGGGGTCCGCCAGCCGCCGGGGGGGCGTGGCGTGGCGGCGGCTGGCGGCCCCGGATCGCGGGGGGGCGGGTCCCCCGCCCCCCGGCGATGGGGGTCCGCCAGCCGCCGGGGGGGCGTGGCGTGGCGGCGGCTGGCGGCCCCGGATCGCGGGGGGCGGGTCCCCCGCCCCCCGGCGATGGGGGTCCGCCAGCCGCCGGGGGGGCGTGGCGTGGCGGCGGCTGGCGGCCCCGGATCGCGGGGGGGCGGGTCCCCCGCCCCCGGCGATGGGGGTCCGCCAGCCGCCGGGGGGGCGTGGCGTGGCGGCGGCTGGCGGCCCCGGATCGCGGGGGGGCGGGTCCCCCGCCCCCCGGCGATGGGGGTCCGCCAGCCGCCGGGGGGGGCGTGGCGTGGCGGCGGCTGGCGGCCCCGGATCGCGGGGGGGGCGGGTCCCCCGCCCCCCGGCGATGGGGGTCCGCCAGCCGCCGGGGGGGCGTGGCGTGGCGGCGGCTGGCGGCCCCGGATCGCGGGGGGGCGGGTCCCCCGCCCCCCGGCGATGGGGGTCCGCCAGCCGCCGGGGGGGCGTGGCGTGGCGGCGGCTGGCGGCCCCGGATCGCGGGGGGGCGGGTCCCCCGCCCCCCGGCGATGGGGGTCCGCCAGCCGCCGGGGGGGCGTGGCGTGGCGGCGGCTGGCGGCCCGGATCGCGGGGGGCGGGTCCCCCGCCCCCCGGCGATGGGGGTCCGCCAGCCGCCGGGGGGGCGTGGCGTGGCGGCGGCTGGCGGCCCCGGATCGCGGGGGGCGGGTCCCCCGCCCCCGGCGATGGGGGTCCGCCAGCCGCCGGGGGGGCGTGGCGTGGCGGCGGCTGGCGGCCCCGGCTCGCGGCGGGGCGGGTCCCCGCCCCCCGGCGATGGGGGTCCGCCAGCCGCCGGGGGGGCGTGGCGTGGCGCGGCTGGCGGCCCCGGATCGCGGGGGGCGGGTCCCCCGCCCCCCGGCGATGGGGGTCCGCCAGCCGCCGGGGGGGCGTGGCGTGGCGGCGGCTGGCGGCCCCGGATCGCGGGGGGGGCGGGTCCCCCGCCCCCCGGCGATGGGGGTCCGCCAGCCGCCGGGGGGGCGTGGCGTGGCGGCGGCTGGCGGCCCCGGATCGCGGGGGGGCGGGTCCCCCGCCCCCCGGCGATGGGGGTCCGCCAGCCGCCGGCGGGGGGGTGGCGTGGCGGGGCTGCGGCCCCGGATCCGGTGGGCCGGTCACCCGCCCGGATCGCGGGGGGGCGGTCACCCGCCCCACGGCGATGGAGGTCCCCAGGCGTGGGGGCCGTGATGTGGCGGCGCCTTGGGGCCCACAAGTAGGTGTACACTGCCTGTGGTATTCCGAGTAATAATATAGTTATTACACATCAATGATCGATTTTAGTAATTCTCAATGGTACTAATAATGGGATACCATGGTTAATTTTCATTATTTTAAGTACCTGATTATGCAATCTTAGTATTAATTATTAATATTAATGTTAATGAACAATATTATTAGCCCTAATACTAATCATAATTTTCTTACCCGCAATCCTTTGTATTGATTTAAGTAACATTCATGGTGGATATCATTATTTGAATATTAATGGTGATATTAATATTAATTACCATTCCAAATCGTTAACATTTTAATCCACCATAAATTTTTACGAAGTTTATTGTGATCATTAATATCGATTATTATTATTAATATTTAATATATTTATTAATATTAATAATTGATTGATGCTGATATCCAAAAGGGGGAGGATGTTACTACTTAAAACATCACAAACGATGTACACTGACCCAATGATATTGCTTCAAATTTCCTTCCAAGAAGGGAATATAGACAGGCAATATTGCTGGGAGTAGACACACTCCTGGGATAATGTAATTAATCTTCAGGAGGATGATTGCGATATGATTCCCAATATAGACGTGGCGTGGCGGCGGCTGGCGGCCCCGGATCGCGGGGGGGCGGGTCCCAGGCCCCCGGCGATGGGGGTCCGCCAGCCGCCGGGGGGGCGTGGCGTGGCGGCGGCTGGCGGCCCCGGATCGCGGGGGGGCGGGGCCCCCGCCCCCCGGCGATGGGGGTCCGCCAGCCGCCGGGGGGGCGTGGCGGCCCCGGATCGCGGGGGGGCGGGTCCCCCGCCCCCCGGCGATGGGGGTCCGCCAGCCGCCGGGGGGGCGTGGCGTGGCGGCGGCTGGCGGCCCCGGATCGCGGGGGGCGGTCACCCCGCCCCACGGCGATGGAGGTCCCCAGGCGTGGGGCCGTGATGTGGCGGCGCCTTGGGGCCCACAAGTAGGTGTACACTGCCTGTGGTATTCCGAGTAATAATATAGTTATTACACATCAATGATCGATTTTAGTAATTCTCAATGGTACTAATAATGGGATACCATGGTTAATTTTCATTATTTTAAGTACCTGATTATGCAATCTTAGTATTAATTATTAATATTAATGTTAATGAACAATATTATTAGTCCCTAATACTAATCATAATTTTCTTACCCGCAATCCTTTGTATTGATTTAAGTAACATTCATGGTGGATATCATTATTTGAATATTAATGGTGATATTAATATTAATTACCATTCCAATCGTTAACATTTTAATCCACCATAAATTTTGACGAAGTTTATTGTGATCATTAATATCGATTATTATTATTAATATTTAATATATTTATTAATATTAATAATTGATTGATGCTGATATCCAAAAGGGGGAGGATGTTACTACTTAAAACATAACAAACGATGTACACTGACCCAATGATATTGCTTCAAATTTCCTTCCACGAAGGGAATATAGACCGGCAAGATTGCTGGGAGTTAGACACACTCCCTGGGATAAGGTAATTAATCTTCAGGAGGATGATTGCCGATTGATTTCCCAATTAAGACGTGGCGTGGCGGCGGCTGGCGGCCCCGGATCGCGGGGGGGCGGGTCCCCCGCCCCCCGGCGATGGGGGGCCGCCAGCCGCCGGGGGCGTGCGTGGCGTGGCGGCTGGATGCGGCCCCGGATCGCGGGGGGGCGGTTCCCCCCGGACCCACGGCGATGGGGGTCCGCCAGCCGCCGGGGGGGCGTGGTCGTGGCGCGGGCTGGCGGCCCCGGATCTCGGGGGGGCGGGTCCCCCCGCCCCCCGGCGATGGGGTCCGCCAGCCGCCGGGGGGGGGCGTGGCGTGGCGGCGGCTGGCGGCCCCGGATTCGCGGGGGGGCGGGTCCCCCGCCCACCGGCGATGGGGGTCCGCCAGCCGCCGGGGGGGCGTGGCGTGGCGGCGGCTGGCGGCCCCGGATCGCGGGGGGCGGGTCCCCCGCCCCCCGGCGATGGGGTCCGCCAGCCGCCGGGGGGGCGTGGCGTGGCGGCGGCTGGCGGCCCCGGATCGCGGGGGGGCGGGTCCCCCGCCCCCGGCGATGGGGGTCCGCCAGCCGCCGGGGGGGCGTGGCGTGGCGGCGGCTGGCGGCCCCGGATCGCGGGGGGGCGGGTCCCCCGCCCCCCGGCGATGGGGGTCCGCCAGCCGCCGGGGGGGCGTGGCGTGGCGGCGGCTGGCGGCCCCGGATCGCGGGGGGGCGGGTCCCCCGCCCCCCGGCGATGGGGGTCCGCCAGCCGCCGGGGGGGCGTGGCGTGGCGGCGGCTGGCGGCCCCGGATCGCGGGGGGGCGGGTCCCCCGCCCCCCGGCGATGGGGGTCCGCCAGCCGCCGGGGGGCGTGGCGTGGCGGCGGCTGGCGGCCCCGGATCGCGGGGGGGGCGGGTCCCCCGCCCCCCGGCGATGGGGGTCCGCCAGCCGCCGGGGGGCGTGGCGTGCGGCGGCTGGCGGCCCCGGATAGCGGGGGGCGGGTCCCCCGCCCCCCGGCGATGGGGGTCCGCCAGCCGCCGGGGGGGCGTGCGTGACGGCGGCTGGCGGCCCCGGATCGCGGGGGGGCGGGTCCCCCGGGCCCCCGGCGATGGGGGCCGCCAGCCGCCGGGGGAGTGCGTGGCGGCGGCTGAGGCCCCGGATCGCTGGGGGGAGGGTCCCCCGCCCCCGGCGATGGGGGTCCGCCAGCCGCCGGGGGGCGTGGCGTGCGGCGGCTGGCGGCCCCGGATCGCGGGGGGGGCGGTCCCCCGCCCCCGGCGATGGGGGTCCGCCAGCCGCCGGGGGGGCGTGGCGTGGCGGCGGCTGGCGGCCCCGGATCGCGGGGGGGCGGGTCCCCCGCCCACCGGCGATGGGGGTCCGCCAGCCGCCGGCGGGGGGTGGCGTGGCGGCGGCTGGCGGCCCCGGATCGCGGGGGGGCGGGTCCCCCGCCCCCGGCGATGGGGGTCCGCCAGCCGCCGGGGGGGGTGGCGTGGCGGCGGCTGGCGGCCCCGGATCGCGGGGGGGCGGGTCCCCGCCCCCCGGCGATGGGGGTCCGCAGCCGCCGGCGGGGGGTGGCGTGGCGGCGGCTGGCGGCCCCGGATCGCGGGGGGGCGGGTCCCCCGCCCCCGGCGATGGGGGTCCGCAGCCGCCGGGGGGGGTGGCGTGGCGGCGGCTGGCGGCCCCGGATCGGGGGGGCGGGTCCCCCGCCCCCGGCGATGGGGGTCCGCCAGCCGCCGGGGGGGCGTGGCGTGGCGGCGGCTGGCGGCCCCGGATCGCGGGGGGCGGGTCCCCCGCCCCCCGGCGATGGGGGTCCGCCAGCCGCCGGGGGGGTGGCGTGGCGGCGGCTGGCGGCCCCGGATCGCGGGGGGGCGGGTCCCCCGCCCCCCGGCGATGGGGGTCCGCCAGCCGCCGGGGGGCGTGGCGTGGCGGCGGCTGGCGGCCCCGGATCGCGGGGGGGCGGGTCCCCCGCCCCCCGGCGATGGGGGTCCGCCAGCCGCCGGGGGGGCGTGGCGTGGCGGCGGCTGGCGGCCCCGGATCGCGGGGGGGCGGGTCCCCCGCCCCCCGGCGATGGGGGTCCGCCAGCCGCGGCGGGGGGGTGGCGTGGCGGCGGCTGGCGGCCCCGGATCGCGGGGGGGCGGGTCCCCCGCCCCCCGGCGATGGGGGTCCGCCAGCCGCCGGGGGGGGTGGCGTGGCGGCGGCTGGCGGCCCCGGATCGCGGGGGGGCGGTCCCCGCCCCCCGGCGATGGAGGCCCCAGGCGTGGGGGCCGTGGTGGCGGCGCTTGGGGCCCACAAGTAGGTGTACACTGCCTGTGGTATTCCGAGTAATAATATAGTTATTACACATCAATGATCGATTTTATAATTCTCAATGGTACTAATAATGGATACCATGTTAATTTTCATTATTTTAAGTACCTGATTATGCAATCTTAGTATTAATTATTAATATTAATGTTAATGAACAATATTATTAGTCCCTAATACTAATCATAATTTTCTTACCCGCAATCCTTTGTATTGATTTAAGTAACATTCATGGTGGATATCATTATTTGAATATTAATGGAGATATTAATATAATTACCATTCCAAATCGTTAACATTTTAATCCACCATAAATTTTGACGAAGTTTATTGTGATCATTAATATCGATTATTATTATTAATATTTAATATATTTATTAATATTAATAATTGATTGATGCTGATATCCAAAAGGGGGAGGATGTTACTACTTAAAACATCACAAACGATGTACACTGACCCCAATGATATTGCTTCAAATTCCTTCCAAGAAGGGAATATAGACAGGCAATATTGCTGGGAGTAGACACACTCCTGGGATAATGTAATTAATCTTCAGGAGGATGATTGCGATATGATTCCCAATATAGACGTGGCGTGGCGGCGGCTGGCGGCCCCGGATCGCGGGGGGGGCGGGTCCCCCGCCCCCCGGCGATGGGGGTCCGCCAGCCGCCGGGGGGGCGTGGCGTGGCGGCGGCTGGCGGCCCCGGATCGCGGGGGGGGCGGGTCCCCCGCCCCCCGGCGATGGGGGTCCGCCAGCCGCCGGCGGGGGGTGGCGTGGCGGCGGCTGGCGGCCCCGGATCGCGGGTGGGCGGTCACCCCGCCCCACGGCGATGGAGGGTCCCCAGGCGTGGGGGCCGTGATGTGGCGGCGCCTTGGGGCCCACAAGTAGGTGTACACTGCCTGTGGTATTCCGAGTAATAATATAGTTATTACACATCAATGATCGATTTTAGTAATTCTCAATGGTACTAATAATGGGATACCATGGTTAATTTTCATTATTTTAAGTACCTGATTATTGCAATCTTAGTATTAATTATTAATATTAATGTTAATGAACAATATTATTAGTCCCTAATACTAATCATAATTTTCTTACCCGCAATCCTTTGTATTGATTTAAGTAACATTCATGGTGGATATCATTATTTGAATATTAATGGAGATATTAATATTAATTACCATTCCAAATCGTTAACATTTTAATCCACCATAAATTTTGACGAAGTTTATTGTGATCATTAATATCGATTATTATTATTAATATTTAATATATTTATTAATATTAATAATTGATTGATGCTGATATCCAAAAGGGGGAGGATGTTACTACTTAAAACATCACAAACGATGTACACTGACCCAATGATATTGCTTCAAATTTCCTTCCAAGAAGGGAATATAGACAGGCCAATATTGCTGGGAGTAGACACCACTCCTGGGATAATGTAATAATCTTCAGGAGGATGATTGCGATATGATTCCCAATATAGACGTGGCGTGGCGGCGGCTGGCGGCCCCGGATCGCGGGGGGGCGGGTCCCCCGCCCCCGGCGATGGGGGTCCGCCAGCCGCCGGGGGGGCGTGGCGTGGCGGCGGCTGGCGGCCCCGGATCGCGGGGGGGCGGGTCCCCGCCCCCGGCGATGGGGGTCCGCCAGCCGCCGGGGGGGCGTGGCGTGGCGGCGGCTGGCGGCCCCGGATCGCGGGGGGGCGGGTCCCCCGCCCCCCGGCGATGGGGGTCCGCCAGCCGCCGGGGGGGCGTGGCGTGGCGGCGGCTGGCGGCCCCGGATCGCGGGGGGCGGGTCCCCCGCCCCCGGCGATGGGGGTCCGCCAGCCGCCGGGGGGCGTGGCGTGGCGGCGGCTGGCGGCCCCGGATCGCGGGGGGGCGGGTCCCCCGCCCCCCGGCGATGGGGGTCCGCCAGCCGCCGGGGGGGCGTGGCGTGGCGGCGGCTGGCGGCCCCGGATCGCGGGGGGGCGGGTCCCCCGCCCCCCGGCGATGGGGGTCCGCCAGCCGCCGGGGGGGCGTGGCGTGGCGGCGGCTGGCGGCCCCGGATCGCGGGGGGGCGGGTCCCCCGCCCCCCGGCGATGGGGGTCCGCCAGCCGCCGGGGGGGCGTGGCGTGGCGGCGGCTGGCGGCCCCGGATCGCGGGGGGGCGGGTCCCCCGCCCCCCGGCGATGGGGGTCCGCCAGCCGCCGGGGGGGCGTGGCGTGGCGGCGGATGGCGGCCCCGGATCGCGGGGGGGGCGGGTCCCCGCCCCCCGGCGATGGGGGTCCGCCAGCCGCCGGGGGGGCGTGGCGTGGCGGCGGCTGGCGGCCCCGGATCGCGGGGGGCGGGTCCCCCGCCCCCGGCGATGGGGGTCCGCCAGCCGCCGGGGGGGCGTGGCGTGGCGGCGGCTGGCGGCCCCGGATCGCGGGGGGCGGGTCCCCCGCACCCCGGCGATGGGGGTCCGCCAGCCGCCGGGGGGGCGTGGCGTGCGGCGGCTGGCGGCCCCGGATCGCGGGGGGGCGGGTCCCCCGGCCCCCGGCGATGGGGGTCCGCCAGCCGCCGGGGGGGCGTGGCGTGGCGGCGGGCTGGCGGCCACCGGATCGCGGGGGGGCGGGTCCCCCGCCCCCCGGCGATGGGGGTCCGCCAGCCGCCGGGGGGGGCGTGGCGTGGCGGAGGCTGGCGGCCCCGGATCGCGGGGGGCGGTCCCCCTCCCCCCGGCGATGGGGTGTCCGCCAGCGGCCGGGGGGGGGGGGCGTGGGCTTGGCGGCGGCTGGCGGCCCCGGATCGCGGGGGGGGGCGGTCCCCCGCCCCCCGCGATGGTGGTCGCCAGACGCCGGGGGGCGTGGCGTGGCGGCGGCTTGCGCCCCGGATCGTCGGGGGGGCGGGTCCAAAGCCAAACGGCAGATGGGGGTCCGCACCGCCGGCGGGGTGGTGGCGTGGCGGCGGCTGGCGGCCCGGATCGCGTGGGGGCGGGTCCCCCGCCCCCCGGCGATGGGGTCAGCAGCCGCCGGGGGGCGTGGCCTGTGGCGGGCGGCTGGCCCACCCTGGCCCCGGATCGCGGGTGGGCGGGTCACCCAGCCCCACGGCGATGGAGGTCCCCAGGCGTGGGGGCCGTGATGTGGCGGCGCCTTGGGGCCCACAAGTAGGTGTACACTGCCTGTGGTATTCCGAGTAATAATATAGTTATTACACATCAATGATCGATTTTAGTAATTCTCAATGGTACTAATAATGGGATACCATGGTTAATTTTCATTATTTTAAGTACCTGATTATGCAATCTTAGTATTAATTATTAATATTAATGTTAATGAACAATATTATTAGTCCCTAATACTAATCATAATTTTCTTACCCGCAATCCTTTGTATTGATTTAAGTAACATTCATGGTGGATAACATTATTTGAATATTAATGGTGATATTAATATTAATTACCATTCCAAATCGTTAACATTTTAATCCACCATAAATTTTGACGAAGTTTATTGTGATCATTAATATCGATTATTATTATTAATATTTAATATATTTATTAATATTAATAATTGATTGATGCTGATATCCAAAAGGGGGAGGATGTTACTACTTAAAACATCACAAACGATGTACACTGACCCAATGATATTGCTTCAAATTTCCTTCCAAGAAGGGAATATAGACAGGCAATATTGCTGGGAGTAGACACACTCCTGGATAATGTAATTAATCTTCAGGAGGATGATTGCGATATGATTCCCAATATAGACGTGGCGTGGCGGCGGCTGGCGGCCCCGGATCGCGGGGGGCAGGTCCCCCGCCCCCCGGCGATGGGGGTCCGCCAGCCGCCGGGGGGCGTGGCGTGGCGGCGGCTGGCGGCCCCGGATCGCGGGGGGGCGGGTCCCCCCGCCCCCCGGCGATGGGGGTCCGCCAGCCGCCGGGGGGGCGTGTGCGTGGCGGCGGCTGGCGGCCCCGGATCGCGGGGGGGCGGGTCCCCCGCCCCCCGGCGATGGGGGTCCGCCAGCCGCCGGGGGGGCCGTGGCGTGGCGGCGGGCTGGCGGCCCCGGATCGCGGGGGGGGCGGGTCCCCGCCCCCCGGCGATGGGGGTCCGCCAAGCCGCCGGGGGGGCGTGGCGTGGCGGCGGCTGGCGGCCCCGGATCGCGGGGGGGCGGGTCCCCCGCCCCCCGGCGATGGGGGTCCGCCAGCCGCCGGGGGGGCGTGGCGTGGCGGCGGCTGGCGGCCCCGGATCGCGGGGGGGCGGGTCCCCCGCCCCCCGGCGATGGGGGTCCGCCAGCCGCCGGGGGGGCGTGGCGTGGCGGCGGCTGGCGGCCCCGGATCGCGGGGGGGGCGGGTCCCCCGCCCCCCGGCGATGGGGGTCCGCCAGCCGCCGGGGGGGCGTGGCGTGGCGGCGGCTGGCGGCCCCGGATCGCGGGGGGGCGGGTCCCCCGCCCCCCGGCGATGGGGGGTCCGCCAGCCGCCGGCGGGGGGTGGCGTGGCGGCGGCTGGCGGCCCCGGATCGCGGGGGGGCGGGTCCCCCGCCCCCCGGCGATGGGGGTCCGCCAGCCGCCGGGGGGGGCGTGGCGTGGCGGCGGCTGGCGGCCCCGGATCGCGGGTGGGCGGTCACCCCGCCCCACGGCGATGGAGGTCCCCAGGCGTGGGGGCCGTGATGTGGCGGCGCCTTGGGGCCCACAAGTAGGTGTACACTGCCTGTGGTATTCCGAGTAATAATATAGTTATTACACATCAATGATCGATTTTAGTAATTCTCAATGGTACTAATAATGGGATACCATGGTTAATTTTCATTATTTTAAGTACCTGATTATGCAATCTTAGTATTAATTATTAATATTAATGTTAATGAACAATATTATTAGTCCCTAATACTAATCATAATTTTCTTACCCGCAATCCTTTGTATTGATTTAAGTAACATTCATGGTGGATATCATTATTTGAATATTAATGGTGATATTAATATTAATTACCATTCCAAATCGTTAACATTTTAATCCACCATAAATTTTGACGAAGTTTATTGTGATCATTAATATCGATTATTATTATTAATATTTAATATATTTATTAATATTAATAATTGATTGATGCTGATATCCAAAAGGGGGAGGATGTTACTACTTAAAACATCACAAACGATGTACACTGACCCAATGATATTGCTTCAAATTTCGTTCCAAGAAGGGAATATAGACAGGCAATATTGCGGGAGTAGACAAATCATTGGATAATGTAATTAATCTCAGGAGGATGATTGCGATATGATTCACAATATAGACGTGGCGTGGCGGAGGCTGGAGACCCGGACTAGCGGGGGGAGGCGTCCAACGCACCCGGAGATGGGGTCCAGCCAGCAGACGGGGGGGCGTGGCGTCGGCGGCGGCTGGAGGCCCCGGATCGCGGGGGGGCGGGTCACCCGCCCCACGGCGATGGGGGTCGCCAGCCGCCGGGGGGGCGTGGCGGGCGGCGGCTGGCGGCCCGGATCGCGGGGGTGCGGGTCCCCCGCCCCCCGGCGATGGGGGTTCCCCGCCAGCCGCCGGGGGGGGTGGCGTGGCGGCGGCTGGCGGCCGGATCGCGGGGGGGCGGGTCCCCCGCCCCCCGGCGATGGGGGGGTCCGCCAGCCCCGGGGGGGCGTGGCGTTGCGGCGGCTGTGGCCCCCGGATCGCGGGGGGCGGGTCCCCCGCCCCCCGGCGATGGGGGTCCGCAGCCGCCGGGGGGGGCGTGGCGTGGCGGCGGCTGGCGGCCCCGGATCGCGGGGGGGCGGGTCCCCCGCCCCCCGGCGATGGGGGTCCGCCAGCCGCCGGGGGGGCGTGGCGTGGCGGCGGCTGGCGGCCCCGGATCGCGGGGGGGCGGGTCCCCGCCCCCCGGCGATGGGGGTCCGCCAGCGCCGGGGGGGCGTGGAGTGGCGGCGGCTGGCGGCCCCGGATCGCGGGGGGGCGGGTCCCCCGCCCCCCGGCGATGGGGGTCCGCCAGCCGCCGGGGGGGGGCGTGGCGTGGCGGCGGCTGGCGGCCCGGATCGCGGGGGGGCGGGTCCCCCGCCCCCCGGCGATGGGGGTCCGCCAGCCGCCGGGGGGGCCGTGGCGTGGCGGCGGCTGGCGGCCCCGGATCGCGGGGGGGCGGGGTCCCCGCCCCCCGGCGATGGGGGTCCGCCAGCCGCCGGGGGGGCGTGGCGTGGCGGCGGCTGGCGGCCCGGATCGCGGGGGGGCGGGTCCCCCGCCCCCCGGCGATGGGGGTCCGCCAGCCGCCGGGGGGGCGTGGCGTGGCGGCGGCTGGCGGCCCCGGATCGCGGGGGGGCGGGTCCACCCGCCCCCCGGCGATGGGGGTCCGCCAGCCGCCGGGGGGGGCGTGGCGTGGCGGCGGCTGGCGGCCCCGGATCGCGGGGGGGCGGGTCCCCCGCCCCCCGGCGATGGGGGTCCGCCAGCCGCCGGGGGGGCGTGGCGTGGCGGCGGCTGGCGGCCCCGGATCGCGGGGGGGCGGGTCCCCCGCCCCCCGGCGATGGGGGTCCGCCAGCCGCCGGGGGGGGCGTGGCGTGGCGGCGGCTGGCGGCCCCGGATCGCGGGGGGGCGGGTCCCCCGCCCCCCGGCGATGGGGGTCCGCCAGCCGCCGGGGGGGCGTGGCGTGGCGGCGGCTGGCGGCCCCGGATCGCGGGGGGGCGGTCCCCGCCCCCCGGCGATGGGGGTCGCAGCCGGGGGGGGCGTGGCGTGGCGGCGGCTGGCGGCCCGGATCGCGGGGGGCGGGTCCCCCGCCCCCCGGCGATGGGGGTCCGCCAGCCGCCGGGGGGGCGTGGCGTGGCGGCGGCTGGCGGCCCCGGATCGCGGGGGGGCGGGTCCCCGCCCCCCGGCGATGGGGGTCCGCCAGCCGCCGGGGGGGCGTGGCGTGGCGGCGGCTGGCGGCCCCGGATCGCGGGGGGGCGGGTCCCCCGCCCCCGGCGATGGGGGTCCGCCAGCCGCCGGGGGGGCGTGGCGTGGCGGCGGCTGGCGGCCCCGGATCGCGGGGGGGCGGGTCCCCCGCCCCCCGGCGATGGGGGTCCGCCAGCCGCCGGGGGGGCGTGGCGTGGCGGCGGCTGGCGGCCCCGGATCGGGGGGGCGGGTCCCCCGCCCCCCGGCGATGGGGGTCCGCCAGCCGCCGGGGGGGCGGGGGCGTGGCGGCGGCTGGCGGCCCCGGATCGGGGGGGGCGGGTCCCCCGCCCCCCGGCGATGGGGGTCCGCCAGCCGCCGGGGGGGGCGATGGCGTGGCGGCGGCTGGCGGCCCCGGATCGCGGGGGGGAGGGTCCCCCGCCCCCCGGCGATGGGGTCCGCCAGCCGCTGGGGGGGGGTGGCGTGGCGGCGGCTGGCGGCCCCGGATCGCGGGGGGGCGGCACCCCGCCCACCGGCGATGGAGGTCCCCAGTCGTGGGGGCCGTGATGTGGCGGCCTCTTGGGGCCCACAAGTAGGTGTACACTGCCTGTGGTATTCCGAGTAATAATACTAGTTATTACACATCAATGATCGATTTTAATAATTCTCAATGGTAGTAATAATAGGATACCATTGTCAATTTTCATTATTTTAAGTACCTGATTATGCAATCTTAGTATTAATTATTAATATTAATGTTAATGAACAATATTATTAGTCCCTAATACTAATCATTATTTTCTTACCCGCATCACTTTGTATTGATTTAAGTACATTCATGGTGGATATCATTATTTGAATATTAATGGTGATATTAATATTAATTACCATTCCAAATCGTTAACATTTTAATCCACCATAAATTTTTACGAAGTTTATTGTGATCATTAATATCGATTATTATTATTAATATTTAATATATTTATTAATATTAATATTGATTGATGCTGATACCAAAGGGGGAGGATGTTACTACTTAAAACATCACAAACGATGTACACACCCAATGATATTGCTTCAAATTTCCTTCCAAGAAGGGAATATAGACAGGCAATATTGCTGGGAGTAGACACACTCCTGGGATAATGTAATTAATCTTCAGGAGGATGATTGCGATATGATTCCCAATATAGACGTGGCGTGGCGGCGGCTGGCGGCCCCGGATCGCGGGGGGGCGGGTCCCCCGCCCCCGGCGATGGGGGTCCGCCAGCCGCCGGGGGGGCGTGGCGTGGCGGCGGCTGGCGGCCCCGGATCGGGGGGGCGGGTCCCCCGCCCCCGGCGATGGGGGTCCGCCAGCCGGGGGGGGCGTGGCGTGGCGGCGGCTGGCGGCCCCGGATCGCGGGGGGGCGGGTCCCCCGCCCCCGGCGATGGGGGTCCGCCAGCCGCCGGGGGGGCGTGGCGTGGCGGCGGCTGGCGGCCCCGGATCGCGGGGGGGCGGGTCCCCCGCCCCCGCGATGGGGGTCCGCCAGCCGCCGGGGGGGCGTGGCGTGGCGGCGGCTGGCGGCCCCGGATCGCGGGGGGGCGGGTCCCCCGCCCCCCGGCGATGGGGGTCCGCCAGCCGCCGCGGGGGGGTGGCGTGGCGGTGGCTGGCGGCCCCGGATCGCGGGGGGCGGTCACCGCCCCACGGCGATGGAGGTCCCCAGGCGTGGGGGCCGTGATGTGGCGGCGCCTTGGGGCCCACAAGTAGGTGTACACTGCCTGTGGTATTCCGAGTAATAATATAGTTATTACACATCAATGATCGATTTTAGTAATTCTCAATGGTACTAATAATGGGATACCATGGTTAATTTTCATTATTTTAAGTACCTGATTATTGCAATCTTAGTATTAATTATTAATATTAATGTTAATGAACAATATTATTAGCCCTAATACTAATCATAATTTTCTTTACCCGCAATCCTTTGTATTGATTTTAAGTAACATTCATGGTGGATATCATTATTTGAATATTAATGGTGATATTAATATTAATTACCATTCCAAATCGTTAACATTTTAATCCACCATAAATTTTACGAAGTATTTATTGTGATCATTTAATATCGATTATTATTATTAATATTTAATATATTTATTAATATTAATAATTGATTGATGCTGATATCCAAAAGGGGGAGGATGTTACTACTTAAAACATCACAAACGATGTACACTGCACCAATGATATTGCTTCAAATTTCCTTCAAGAAGGGAATATAGACAGGCAATATTGCTGGGAGTAGACACACTCCTGGGATAATGTAATTAATCTTCAGGAGGATGATTGCGATATGATTCCCAATATAGACGTGGCGTGGCGGCGGCTGGCGGCCCCGGATCGGGGGGGCGGGTCCCCCGCCCCCCGGCGATGGGGGTCCGCCAGCCGCCGGGGGGGCGTGGCGTGGCGGCGGCTGGCGGCCCCGGATCGCGGGGGGGCGGGTCCCCCGCCCCCGGCGATGGGGGTCCGCCAGCCGCCGGGGGGGCGTGGCGTGGCGGCGGCTGGCGGCCCCGGATCGCGGGGGGGGGTCCCCCGCCCCCGGCGATGGGGGTCCGCCAGCCGCCGGGGGGGCGTGGCGTGGCGGCGGCTGGCGGCCCCGGATCGCGGGGGGGCGGGTCCCCCGCCCCCCGGCGATGGGGGTCCGCCAGCCGCCGGGGGGGGGGCGTGGCGGCGGCTGGCGGCCCCGGATCGGGGGGGGCGGGTCCCCCGCCCCCCGGCGATGGGGGTCCGCCAGCCGCCGGGGGGGCGTGGCGTGGCGGCGGCGGCCCCGGATCGGGGGGGCGGGTCCCCCGCCCCCCGGCGATGGGGGTCCGCCAGCCGCCGGGGGGGCGTGGCGTGGCGGCGGCTGGCGGCCCCGGATCGGGGGGGCGGGTCCCCCGCCCCCCGGCGATGGGGGTCCGCCAGCCGCCGGGGGGGCGTGGCGTGGCGGCGGCTGGCGGCCCGGATCGCGGGGGGCGGGTCCCCGCCCCCCGGCGATGGGGGTCCGCCAGCCGGGGGGGGCGTGGCGTGGCGGCGCTGGCGGCCCCGGATCGCGGGGGGGCGGGCCCCGCCCCCGGCGATGGGGGTCCGCCAGCCGCCGGGGGGGCGTGGCGTGGCGGCGGCTGGCGGCCCCGGATCGGGGGGGGCGGGTCCCCGCCCCCCGGCGATGGGGGTCCGCCAGCCGCCGGGGGGGCGTGGCGTGGGCGGCTGGCGGCCCCGGATCGCGGGGGGCGGGTCCCCCGCCCCCCGGCGATGGGGTCCGCCAGCCGCCGGGGGGGC